>NW_024875163.1:0-1829 GCF_018340385.1 Cyprinus carpio
ACACTAAACACAACTTTTTACATGATGCCAATATCGAAGATGTTAAAATGCGATCGGTTTGGATACATGAGCGGTGTGGCCAGCAATTTATTAAGTAACTTAAAAAATGCAACAGTTATTTTCCTATATCTTTTGAATTCTTTTATTCTAACCCTTCATAATTTTTTACACATGTAGTAGAAGTCATTCTTAGAAAACACAGTAATTTTCATAAATTTATCATGTTCAGGAGCCAGCATAAAATTAAAACTATCATAACTTCTGGATCTAGCATGCATTTTTTACTACCAGTGATGGCCACCAGATGGAGCTATAGGATTACTTTTAAATAATTATGGTAGAAACATAGAGCATGATCTATATATGACTATTGTCTATAGCACTGTTCTATATTATAGATCAGTGGATAGACATTTAAATCATTATACAAAACTTTCAAGAATAATAATATGTATTTTAAAGTTAATGAATTTTTACGGTAATATAGTTTTTATAAATCATTTCAAATGTTTATAGATCATTAAAATATTTTTTTAAAATGATTTTATAGATCGCATGAAAAGAGTGTTGCAAAAGGTACATGTGTAATTTCAAACGGTGGTGATGATGATTAGAGAAAGACTCACATTGAAAGAAATTAGAAATGCTTTAGGGCTTCCAGGCGACGCTGTGATTTAAATCGGATGGGCGAAATTAAAAGTCTATCGATTCATGTTGTGCTCTATCGTTTATTTATGGAGCCTCAAAAAATACATTGTTCTGACATCACGTTTTCATTATTTGAATGGCAGTCACATGCATTACTGCGTGTATGCAGACAGGCGGCGTGAATAACAGCATCGCAGCTCACGTCCGCGTTGCTGTGCGCGGCGTGAATCGTAGTTTTTAAGCGCAGTTTGACCCCTTAACAGTATACCCCCATTTGAAGCATACAGAGACAGAAATAGCATACCCAAAATAAAAAAGGTTTCTGCTCATGAGGTCTTTCTGACTAGATACATGAAATCAACATGTATGTTCACAAAGCTGACACTTCTTCAAGTTTACTGTTCAAGAATCAGAATTGCGCAGAATTACTCAGTTATGATCATAAAGATATATGAAAGCTCAAACATAAAACAAAAAATATTAAAAATTTACTAAGCAGTATTAACTACTGATTTTGGGCGTTGAAACACAAAAACAAGAGCTATATCTTGTGGCTGTCTCTGTTTCTGTGTGAGGAGGAGTCGCGTGAAGCTAGCATCAGCTGCTAATAGAGCTCGTGAACATTTTTGTCGCTTTATTGGCTTTGACCGATTGCATAAACACTTATATGCGTCCAAATGCAAGTATCCTCATAAACACAGTCATTTAGGCTTTTAAATGATTGTAAACAGTTGCGAGAGAAAGCACATATGTAACAGTATATTGGATCCGGACTTCGGTCTTAAAGGGGAAGCTGTCCAATATTCCTCGGCTCCCGTCTGCCATTCATGAAAATCTCTCACTGCTCTGACTAAATCACTTTTGTAACTCTAATAAGAAGAAAATAAATAAACAAATAATGCTAATGCTAATGATTATGCGATAATAATATATATATATATATATATATATATATAGATATATATATATATATAATATAAATAGATAGATAGATAGATAGATGAAAATAACTTAGACAGTGAAGACTAATTCATTTATCATATCGTGATATAAGATTTTGGTCATATCGCCCACCCCTAGACAATTATTGTTTATGTAAATTAATATAATTAATGTTAATAACTGAAACCTTATTGAAAGTGTTACTCAAGTTTTATATATTGTGTTGTGTGTGTGTCTCT
>NW_024875164.1:0-610 GCF_018340385.1 Cyprinus carpio
CCCTTTCTTTTTCAGATGCTTCAAATGCTCATCACTGTCTGTCACTCACAACAATGGTACTAAATTGATGAATTATTTCAATTATATTTAACTTAATAAATAATAAAATAAAATATTATGTTCTCAATGAAATCTTTACATCTATTTGTTTAATCTTTTATTGGTTTTCAATTTAAAACATTGTATAGGCCTCATGTGTATATATATAATCCGCTTACCCTATGCTTGCTGATCAAGTATTAATTTCCTTTTTAAAAAGAAAAATTCTACAAAAGAATCTCCTATTTTGAATAAACACTGTTCTTTTTACTCATCAAACAACTCTAACAAAAGCATCATAGTTTTCTAAAAAACTGTGTATTCAACAAATGATAATAAATCAGCATATTAAATGATTTCTGAACATTCATGTGACACTGAAGACTGTAATGGCGGATGAAAATTCAGCTTTACCATCACTAGAATTAATTATATTTGAAAGAACTGAAGAAGAAATGGAAACCATTATTTTAAATTGTAATAATATTTCACAATATTACTGTTTTATTGCAGTTTTGATCAAATAAATGCAGCCTTGATAAATATAAGTGACTTATTTAAAAAGCATTAC
>NW_024875165.1:0-2147 GCF_018340385.1 Cyprinus carpio
ACCGTTTTCGCATTTATCGTGAAACGCTTTCGCGTTTTTCGTGCATACTTCATAGTCAATTGGTGATGACAGTGGCTGAAGGTGATGTATACAGGGTACGATCCAATTAATGAATGACTCCCCAAAACCAAACCTCTCTAATGTGGAAAACAGGAATTTCCAATTGACCCTATCAAAAAGCTTTTTCTGCATCAGGTAACTATGATGGTTTGGTTTTTGAGATGATGAATATGCATTAGGTTAAAAAGTCGTGTGTTATTAGACGAAAATTACCTTTGATGAAACGGTTTTGATCTGGATGGATTATAGATGGTGTGACTTTTCTATTCTATGTGCTAGTGCTTTGGCGATGATTTTGATGTCTACATTGATTAGGGAAATTGGACGATAACTTGACGGTGATGTTGGGTCTTTATTTGGTTTAAGAAGGAGTAGAAATAATAGTGGCTGTGTTCATATTATCACAGGAGTTTTGATTTTTGTTTTGATTCAGTTATCATACGGATAGAAAAGAAGTGGCGATAAAATGGACCAAAAAATGTTATGTAGAATTCAGCAGGGAATCCATCGGGGCCTGGTGCTTTATTGTTTGGCATAAGTTTGAGGGCATTAAAAAGTTCATGTTCTGATAAGGGAGATTCAAAGAGTATTTATTTGATGTTTACTGAGTTGTGGTAGGTTGATATTATTGAGAAATGAATCAATGTCTTTCTGATCTGGGTCTTTTCAGAGGAATATAATTTACTGTAAAATATTTCCAAAGGGTCTGATTTATTTCCTTCTGGTGAGTTGAGGGTGGATTTCCCTGCTGTGTCTATAATCACTGGTATTGTAGCTTTCTTTATTTGTTTTGATTTGATTTGCCAAATATTTACCAGATTTGTTACTATGATGGAAGTTTTCTTGTCTTAGCCTATGAATTAGGAATTGTGTGTATGTTTATTGATTAATTCGTTTCAATTTGAGTTTATATTTCCTTAATGAATTCTGGTGTTTCTTCTGTTGGGTTATTTATGTTAATGTCTTCTAGTAATTTGATCTTTTTGTTCCAATTCTGCTTGTTGATCTTTTTCTCTTGTCTTTTTGTAAACTGAGAATGAAAGTATTTTTTCCTCTTAATACCGCGTTTTCCCCCTGTTTCCCCATTGGTGAAGAGATGGAGATGTTTCTGAGGAGTCCTTCAACTCAAGAAAGCATGCCCATTCTCTTTTTGAGATAACTGTCAAAATCATGGTCTTTCAGTGAAGAGATGTAAGTTAAATGCGCCATCTGGTAGTGGGTTTATGTTGACTAGTTGTGTTCCATTGTAATATTACCGGAGCATGGTCTTCAATGGCTATTGGATGGATCTTTCGATTCAGAAATATTTGATATAATAGAATTACTGGTAGAAAAGAAGTCAATGTTGCGGGGAATATATAAGGTGGTGTACCGGTGAGAAAAAATGTGTATTCCTTACTGTTAGGATGCTGTAGGCGCCAACTATCGCCAAGACCAAATCACTCATGAACTGTTTTATGGTTTCTGCAGATTTCCAAATGCGTTTGTGCCTAAACTATTACATCTATCTATTGTTGGATCTAGAACTGTATTGAAATCACCTGCAAATTATGACTGGACAATTAGAAAAATTTGAAATTGAGGAAAAAAGGTCTGGAAAAAGGATGGGTCATCTGTGTTTTGGGCCATGCCAAGCTGCCAATTGTGACTGGGCTATTATTAATGGAGATGTTTATGATAATGAAACGTCCTTCAGGGTCTGTAATGGTGGTATTATGAACAAAAAGAGATTTTTTTATTTATTAGAATGCATACTCCTCTTTGTTTGAGTTGTAGTGAAAGTTGAGAATAAATGACTGTAATTTGATAATTTAATTTTGCTTATAATCTGATTCGGATATGTGTGTTTCTTTGCAGGAGACATATGTCGGTTTGTAGTTTATTTAAATGATTAAAAACTTTGACCTTCTTTTGTCTGAGAGAACCAAATCCACGAACGCTCCAGGTTACAAAAGTGATAGATGACATGTTTTAGAGAAAATAGACATAAATGCATATTAATGTATGGGCCTGTTAGTACTATATAATGGCCATACATGTGGTGCATGTATTTAAGTGGGTGTAGAAGTGTTTATGTGTGTGTGCAT
>NW_024875166.1:0-1809 GCF_018340385.1 Cyprinus carpio
GTCGAGAAGATGCGGACGGTCCTGCCACAGTTTCCGGACTGGGCCGAGGTTCCAGTGGGACGAACAGGGGCGGCCAATATGCCAACAGTTGTAAGGAAGCCTGGGCACATAAGCGCCGAATCACGGCCCTGAAATGCGTCAGATTACTTAGGGGGTTTTTAAGGTTACCGGCCGCACTAATGGGTCAGAGTGGGCCGGGACCCTGGCAGGACGCCTAACTTAGATATTTGTTCCTAGAGACAGTTTGGTGGGGCATTTGCCCAACTGTGGAGATCCAGGAGTGTATGGCGTTGAGTTCGGTTGCGCGGTGGATGCTGGCTCCCAAAGTCACCTTGTTTTCCTGAAGTCTATCCCAGGGCTTTCTTTGATGGCCGTCCACTGCGAGGTGAAGCTCAGTGGCTCACTCTGAGAGGCGCGAATGGCCTGGATATCCCCCTACGTTGGATGCTTGGTAGCCGATTTTAAGATTCATGGGGTCACCGTACCACTGAAAGGGGTTGTGGTTGTCGGGGCCATTGTCTAGGGGAACATCGAGCTCTTCTGGGCATGAATGTCGCTAAGTTGCTGGGAAGAAGTGTTCCGTGTTTGGGCTTAGCTTCGAACCACTCCGATGGCGGAAGGAGGAATCTAGGGGCCGGATCGTGGCTGATTAATGCGTAAGTCAGATGGCAGTTCAGGGGAGACCGGGAAGATGGCGTGGCCTGTCGATGTCTGCCTGTCAGCAAGGTAGCTGTTGTCTAGGCGGTTGTTGATCGTCTGGATAGAAAGGTGGGTCCTGGTGGAGCCCCATTGGGACTATCGTAGTGGTGGAAGGTAAACCGAGGACTCGCGGTGGCCAAATCGAGGCCATCTGTTTTCACCGATGAAGTGCGGGATGTGAACCCCCTACCCCGTGCACCCTCTACCGCCATCAGCAGTTGAGTCCGAGGGTACCAGTGGAGCCCTTCCCAGGTGAGGGAGAGTGAGGAGAATGCACTTTGTCAAATGCCAGCTCCCGCGGTGGTCGAGGGTAGCCCTTGGGTCTGGATCCTTAGAAGGACCCTATTGGGGAGGGGATGCCGGCCCATCTCCTGGGGAAGTGCCGTTCTTGAGGAGAGGGGTCACCGGAGGGGACCAGGTGCAACAGCTCCAGGACTTCTTGGTAAAGTGGCAGCACATATTCTCAGCTCGCTGAGGATGGGTTAATGCCGGACGTGTGATCCGTCTGTACTGGCGATGCAGCGCCCAGTCGTGTGATAGATCAGTGCCACCAACTCTGTATTGGGATGTACCCTGCTACGAGGATGCTGGAGACTGGGGTTATCCTTGGAGTAGCAGCCCGTGGAGCGCTTGATCGTCCTGAATCGGAAAGACTGGAGCAGGTCTGTCATTGGATTCATGAAAGCTAGGTCAGGGTTACCAAGAAAAGCGCTTTCCTTTCACCGGATAGGGAACCCTGCGGTTTGACTGGGCGCGTGGTATTCCACCCTAGATCTTGCCAGTGGGTGTGGCGGAGTGTGGAGGAGGGGGATCGGGAGAAGACTGCGTTCGCTACCCCCTTTGGGCTTTTTGAATGGGACCGGATGCCGTTCGGACTTTGTAACGCTCCGGCTACATTCCAGCGGTTAATGCAGCGGTGTCTGGGCAGTCAGTTGATGGATTCCACACTGGTGTATTTGGACGATGTAATCGTTTATTCCCCGGATTTCACCTCGCACCTACGGCATCTGGAACAGGCGTTTCAAGCGATGGAGAAATATGGTCTGAAGTTACAACCAGACAAGTGCCAATTGTTCCGAAAGGAGGTGAGATTCCTGGGTCACTGTGTGA
>NW_024875167.1:0-2487 GCF_018340385.1 Cyprinus carpio
TACCTTACCCACAGACGGAGATGAGGGGGTTATCCATCCCTTTATCTGGCAGGATACCACCCCGATGACACATACTGTCCATTTCTACCTTGCCCTGTCTTTACCATCACGCAATGAAGAGGATCTTCAGGCTATCCATAGTCTGACTGCCCAAGCCGACCACTAGCATACAGGGGCAGATTCAGTTGGAAGGTCTGATGTTGGGTTGGCCTACAGTTTGTACTCATGACATCGGTCATACAGCATTGGTTAAACATCGAATCCTTACCACTGATGAGGTGCCTGTAAGGAAAGCAGAGCTTATCGAGGTCAAGGAGAAGCAAGCTTTCATTGATGAACAGGTAAAAGAGATGTTAGATAAACATATCATACGGCCCATCTACCAGCGCTCGGTCGTCACCGGTTGTTGTGTGCAAGAAAAGAATGATAGTGGGTCCGTTTTTGTCGCCGACGATCCCGGGCCCCTAATGCCAATACACCTTTGGATGCAAAACAAACGCCAGCCAGATCCAGACATTTTGGAGTCTGCGCCTCCCGTTCGCGCCCCGACCTGAAGAGTGCACTGGGTAACGCGGATACGTGGATCCTGAATGTTAACGCCGCCGCGCCCCTGACTTCATCAGGTTATACGATTCCTGCTGCTTAATTTTTCGGCCTTTGGAAGCCGCGCATCTTTCCAAAGATTAATGAGCAAGCAGAGATCTGGAAAGGGAAATGCTGTATGATAGCGCCGAATGCAGGATCGCATCGGCGCACCACGCGAGCACTCGCGCACATCCATCCGGCAGACCATTGCTCTTTCCAAAGCTGGTCTCACCCTCGCCGTCGATAAAATGCAATTTTTTATCCAGGAAATCTCTTAAGTTGCTCGGTCATCAGTTTTCCCAGGATGAGAACAAGAACTGATCCCACGCGCCCGTGCCGCCATCGCGATTGTTTCCACTTCACCAATCCCCTAGCGAAGTAGCTGCGAGGATCGGGATTAGTACGCCGTTTGGTATTTGGCATCTCATTCACCTTAACTTCAGAAAGCTTACCCTTTCTGCGCACTCAAACAAAAAATACAACCTGGATTTGGTCAGAGCAGGTCAGCAATCGCTGGGACGTCTACCGATGATTTCAACCATAAAGCACCACCCTGGCAGCTCCTGATCTCGAAAACTTTGTGAGTCCAGACGACGCAGCGGAAGGTGGCTAGGTTTCGGTACTCCAGTGGCGCGAGGAATTGAGCGCGGTCGCCTCCGCACCACGCTAAGTTACCGAGAGGGCAGAAAGCCTACCCAGCATCAGAAAAGAGTGCAAGCCGGCGCGGTGTGTGGGTTGCTTTAGCGCATGTCTCCATTTTATAAATCATTTGAAATATAACTGATCATGCATTTTGACGTGGGCTTTTTAACCATCCCAAGCCACCATCATCGCCTGGTCAGGGTGTGGACCATTCGCCCAAGGGTTCCACTTTGTTGTCAAAGTACAGAAAGAGACAGTCTTATGAAACATGGCATTGCCGGGTGCTTTCTAGAATCTAGCGTTGACAGCTCAGCTAATCTCATTGCCATAAATCAAGTACCTCTATCTGCCAGCATGCCAGTCGATCTAACTCAGATTGCTGTTGCCCAAAATAATGATCAAGACATACAAGACCTAGTTTCTGCCATCCGTGACCAGTCCCAGCCTTCTGATACTTAGGTACATCATACAACTGAAATGGATTTCTTTTTCAGAAGTATTCCCTGATGGACAGAATAGGCAGAAGCTTCAACTCATCATCCCACCAATACATCGCCGGG
The DNA here is from genome assembly GCF_018340385.1 of Cyprinus carpio. Taxonomy (NCBI): domain Eukaryota; kingdom Metazoa; phylum Chordata; class Actinopteri; order Cypriniformes; family Cyprinidae; genus Cyprinus; species Cyprinus carpio. Next base: position 1,788 of record NW_024875167.1, read on the forward strand.
CTTTTATCCAGTATGCTCATGATAATCCGCTTAGTGGACATCTTGGAAAGCTCAAAAACTCTTTCTCCCGCTTTTTGGAAACAGTTTACTGGCCAACCATAAGGAGAGATGTGTGGAATTATTGCAAAGAATGCCAGGTATGTCAACGATACAAACCAACTCTGTTTTCCTCGGGTCAGCTGGCACCTACACCTGTAGTTGAACCTGGTTTCATGCTAGGTATTGACCTAATGGGTCCTTTCCTCAAAGCAGCAAGCAAAATGAGTATCTTATGGTCATTGTAGATTACTGTTCTAAGTGGGTGAGATGTTCCCACTTAGATCAGTGAAAACCTCAAGAGACAAGAATTTTGGTGGAAGAGATTTTTTACTGACAGCACCAGCATACCTAGTGTCTGATCGGGGAACATAGTTTACTTCTCAACTTCTCAGTTTTGTGTGTGTAGAAACAGTGGGCGTTGTTCAAAACTAACAACCGCTTACCATCCCCAGACTAACCTTACTGAGCTGGTTAACAGAAATCTGTGAAGACAATGATTGCCTCATATGTTGGTGACCATCACAAAGTATGGGACAGATGGATTCCTTGAATTCCAGGTTTTTCTGCCCACTCAATTCTGCCTCTTCATGAAAGCACTGGATTCACTCATGCGGGAAATAGCCCTAGGAAGGGGAGACTTAAAGGCCCAAGAGACCGCCAG
>NW_024875168.1:0-1794 GCF_018340385.1 Cyprinus carpio
AATATTTTACTTTCAGAGTAATGTTTTTAAACAATTTACCTGATAATGACATATTGATTCATTGTAAAATACTTGTTTTTGTTTTTGTTTGTGTTTGCTCGTTTGGCTAAATTGCTATTTTTTATATTGACATCTATCAGTGTAGGATGCAACATTTTTTATTTTCCAGTGCATGCTGAAGAAATAATGTGTTCATATATATTCTAGTCATGCCACGATTCATATATCTGTTAATTGAAAGTACACACCCCTAAGGGAGGGACCAACATTATGCAGAAAAGAAGACTCTTTTTTTTTTTTTCCTAGAGTCCACTGAAAGTAGATTGTTGTTCTTCTTAACATTAAGTGTAGACCATTTTAAAAAAATATATATATTTATAAAAAGCACTAGTTTCATTATTACTAAAATCATATACTACTTTTTATCTAAAATCAGTTTTACTGTATTTAGAGTAACTAAGGGGAACAAAAGCGTAGATGAAAAAAAGAAAAAGATAAAAAAAAAATGATTTCCTTATCCATTTGTGTTTTTTTTTCATATTTGAATTAATGTTGACGTCACTATATGGGGGAAATCTTTGCCATCTTGGCTTTTTTTTTTTCCATTTGTATAAAGATCATCAGGACTTATAATCTTATAATTGTGTCAAATGAGTCTAGACTGAAACAATGTCAATCTGAAAAATTCAAAACTACTGATTGATTTGTCTGAAGCTGCAGGCGTTTATGTGAATCATAATGATTGAGCTGTATATGCTGTATATGAAGAACAGAAACATCATTGCAAATAAACTCCACAACATCATCCACTTGATAAAAAAGAGGTCAAAGGTCACGCGTAGTCACAGATCATCAAACCAGTAATGTCCTTAAAAAAAGTGTTAGTCAGTACACAACACGAGAATGAATGAGAAAAATAGGGTACATAAAAGTCCAGGACCGAATCAATATTGCTAAAATGAGATTAATAAACTCTTTGATTATGATTATTGGCTTGCTTAGTTAGCAGGACACTTAATTTCTGGCAATATTGACTTGATTGCACAGACACTATTTGAACTGAATTGAGCTGGACGACTTGAAATCACTGAATCAATGATGAACTGACACTGACTTTATTTCAGTTTCATGAGATTGTATCACTGTGGTGTTGGACTTTTCGATTGGAGGAACTAAACTGTGAATTGCTTTCGGTAAGTCTGGCCTCTTTTTAATTCTTCTTTATAAAAATATTATAATTTAGTTAAAAAAAAAAAAAAAAAAGAAAATGTGAAAACCTGTTAAAAAATCTTGTCTAAACACATTTCCATAATGCTACTCACTAAGAGTTCATTAGTTTATCACTGGTTTGTTTTTCCTTCATTCATTTTTTACACTGTGTTTATAAATACTTCTATATTTTATTATAGATTTTTTATACATAAAAAAGTGACATTTGAATATAGATGTAGTTACTTTTGTAGCTGATTTTGAATCTCATGTTGTTCTTATAAAGCAGTGTTTTTTTAATACAAAAAAAAAAAAAAACATTTAAAAAAATATATGTACATTTAGAAATGCTGATTTAACAAACTTTTCTTATTCTTATTATATAATTTAATTCGAGGAAGGCTTACAAGATACTTAGATTGAAACTGTTGCTGGAGTTGTTTGAAAAATTGTAAGAAAAATATAAGAGAATATATCAATAAAATAACAGATCTTTATGTTTGAAAATAAAAATAACTGGCTTAGTATTGTATGTTTCATTTATGAGTTTCTTTAAATGTATATATTGATTGTGTAGTTTGTATA
>NW_024875169.1:0-1969 GCF_018340385.1 Cyprinus carpio
AATTGTGGTCCTCTTCGAGACCACATCAACCGGAAGACCATGGTCCGGAAGACGGGGTCCACCGACCACCTGGGGAGTCTCCTTGGCGGAGTGAGTTTGTGGGGTTTTGGGGAAGGGCTAAAAAAAAGGGGCCCCCTTGGGGGAAACGGTCCACCACCGCAGAAAAAACGGTGTTCCTCCGGGGGAAGGCCAGTGACAAAAAAGGGCCCAGATGTGACCATGGACCGAGAGGGAATGGGTAAAGGCTTTTAAAGACCAACAGGAGACTGGTTGATGTCTTATTCTGAGCACAAACGGAGCAAGCCAACACAAACTGCCTGACATCTTGGACCATGGAGGGCCACCAAAATCAGCTGGACGGATGGCAGCCAGCGATCTCCGAACCCCTGGATGACAGGCTACTCTTGGACTCATGACCCCACCGAAGGACCTCAGGACGCAACGTAGCCGGTACAAACAACCCGGGCCGCCCCGGACCCCCCCTGACGGCCTCCCCCACCCGTCGCTCGATATCCCAAGAAAGGGACCCCACCACCACCTCTCTGGAGAGAATGGTCCTGGGACCTCCTCCTCCTCGGGATCCTCGAACAAACGAGAGAAAGGGGCGTCAGGTTTAACATTCTTGGAGCCTGGCCCATCGAGAGGGGAGAAGTTAAACCGCCCAAAAAAAAGTGCCCAGCGGGCTGGCGAGCATTCAACCTCTTGGCAGAACGGATATACTCTAAATTCTTGTGATCCTGTCCAAACCAAGAAGGGCCAAGCTGCTCCCCTCCAACCAGTGGCGCCACTCCCCCAAAGCCAGCCTGACTGCCAGCAGCTCCCTGTTACCTATGTCATATTTTCGCTCGGCCGGGCTCAGACGGTGAGAAAAGGCACAAGGATGCACCTTCCCATCCCTGGGGAACCGCTGGGACAGGACCGCGCCTACCCCGACATCAGAGGCATCCACCTCAACAATGAATTGCCGTTCCGGATCTGGGAGACAAAGAACAGGAGCAGAGATGAAACGGGACTTGAGAACATCAAAGGCCTCCTGAGCCTGTATATTCCATCTGAACGGTACCATAGGTGAGAGTGAGTGCGGTTAAGGTGCAGCAACCAGGCTAAAGTTCCTGATGAATCGCCTATAGAAGTTTGGCGAACCCAAGAACGCTGCAATGCCTTCCGTGAGTCAGGGGTTGGCCACTCGGCCACGGGCCCTTACCTTAGTGGGATCAGCCTTGATCCCCTCCGTCGAGATAATATGCCCCAGGAACGAAACAGACTTGGCATGGAACACGCACTTCTCCGCCTTGACGTACAGCTGGTTCTCCAGCAGCCGTTGAAGCACCTGACAAACATGTTGGTGAGAGGTAGAATATCATCAGGTACAAAGACAAATCTGTTCACCATGTCTCAACATCGTTCACCAGGGCCTGGAAGACAGCTGGGGCATTAGTGAGCCCAAAGGGTAGGACCCGGTATTCAGGCAGCGTCCTGTCGGGGTGTTGAATGCCGTCTTCCACTCATCCCCCTCACGTATACTGACCAAATGGTAGGCATTGCGGAGGTCTAGCTTGGTAAAGACCTTGGCTCCCTGTAGCAACTCAAAGGCTGACGACATCAAAGGCAGAGGATACCTGTTTCTTATAGTGATGTCATTGAGGCCCCGGTAGTCAATGCAGGGTCGCAGGGAGCCATCCTTCTTTAACAAAGAACCCAGCCCCAGCAGGTGAGGAAGAGGGACGGATGAGGGCCGGCATTTAAGGATTCCTGGAATATACTTGTCCATGCTCTCTCTCAGGACCGGATAGGGAATACAAACGACCCTTGGGCTGGAGAAGTGCCTGGGAGGAGATTGATGGCACAATCATATGGCGATGAGGAGGCAAGGACGTGGCCCGGGACTTACTGAAGACATGACAAAGATCACGGTACCCCTCCGGGACCCCGGCAAGATCACCCCCCTCACTGAAAACAGGGACACAGA
>NW_024875170.1:0-1685 GCF_018340385.1 Cyprinus carpio
GGGTCCAAGCACATTGGTTTGTGTAGATGATGCAGTTACACAATGAACGTGTCTCTTTTCAAGTAAATTATGAGTCCTTATGTGAGTACTATTATATGCACAACATGAAAATAGATAACTAATATAGTGTCCATTCTATACTTTTTCAGTAATTGTGATAACTTGAGAAATATGTTGTCAATACAATTAAAATAACAAAGTAATGGTATTTAGGAGATGATAGCTTTGCATATTACTATATGGGCTTTATTATAGTTTATGGAAAAGAATGAATTTTATGCATTTTTTATTTATGCACATAATGAAACATTTTCAAGTCTTTGAACAGATCTTGAAGTATTTGCTATCCTGTGGCGCCATCGTGAAAACATTAGCATTGTGGCTTTTTTGAACAACATTATGAAAGGGGCCAATATTATTTGAATGATTACAAATATATAATGATTGGTTTACTGATAATATACCCACATTAAAAATCTGATTTTACTGATTCTATATCTTATTTCCCATATTAATCATGAGTTTAATTTTCACCAGCATTTTTAAGCAGTAAGGAAAAGATTACTATGGAGTTGCTAATTTTTTTTTTTTTTTTTTGTTTTGTTTGTTTTATTTTTTTTATTTTTTTTTTAGGATTTATATTTAAAAATTTTAGCCTCTACTTCAAACATTTTAAGCAGCTTGAATAAAACCTGTTAATATTTATTACAGACCACTAACTGTCTACAATTTAAAAACAAATTTATTATGAAATAAAGTGTGTATAACACCCAGTTAAATGAATATAAAGAAATTACAACAATAGTTTATAGTGTATACTTTAAGTTTATAGTGTTTGATGCAGAAATGGACAACTAAATGCAAAATAACATGTCACTGCATTTAGTTAAATATAGATTATCTCTTGTTGGGACTAAAAATAATAATAATAATAATAATAATAATAATAATAATAAATACATGAAATACATACACACATACAAAAAAAGCAGCCAAAACGAATGATTTTCTTTGTTTTTATAGGATTGTAAAATTGAAGACAGAAAAGCAGCTGGTAAAATGCAGTCACTTTAATATTCTAAATCCAGCATCATGATCCACTTCAGATTTATTTTCAACAGTTTATATTCACGCGGCTGTTTTCGCTTATATTCGCCTACTATTATGTATTTTGAAATAATCTTGTATCGCGGATTTGTTCGTTTCTGCGCATTTAAAAGCCAGAATCAGCTGCCCTGCCGAGAGATCGAGCGTTATTATGCCTCTTAGACTGTCTCATTTCTTCAAATAGTCATTTTTACTATTAAACAGCTCAAAAACACCTGAATTTAGCTCTGTTGTGTTCTAATGGGTGGATTGTGTGATTCAAGGTAATATTTTATTTTTAAAAAGCTCTTTAAAAACTATAAAAAATGCTTTTATGTTGGATTAGCTTGTCAGTGTGAATGAAATGTGTGTTTATTTGTCCCCGTCACTAAAAACCATCACTGTGTTCTGGAGCGCAGAGCATCGATGTGGATGTTCAGCCTTAGATAAAGAAAATCTCACAAGCACTCATAAACACTCATTTTCATCTCTATAATATGTTCTTTCTAATTGTTTTGTGTTAATTCCGCTGTTTTTAATGTAAAAGGCTGTAGTTTCTGTATGTAGACTTTTTCCCCTTTAAGTGTTCAGAAGTCTCA
>NW_024875171.1:0-2036 GCF_018340385.1 Cyprinus carpio
ATCAATGCAGCTTCAGATGATGTATAAATCTCAATTTCGAAAAGTTGACCCTTATGACTGGTTTTTGTGGTCAGGGCCACATTTACTTCCATTCCTAAATGAACTGTTCTTGCAACTTCTCCCAGATTAAGAAATATGTAACCACAGAGATGCAGAAAACCTTTGGGAGTTTTACTATAAATAGACCACAGAAGGAAACAGGCACAATAGTAGGTAGGAGACAACAAGGTGTTGTGTGTGATAACAGACCCTGTGTTATGTTACAAGTACAGTAAAAAGAAAAAACAAAACCAGTTATCCAACAAAATGTTGGAAGGGTAAAAATATTTAAGTTGAACTAATTCCGAGTATGGGTCACCATACTTAGCTGTATGTCAATCAAAGAGGGTTGTGAGTTCCAGCCCTGGGCCGGCAGGAATTGTAGGTGGGGGGAGTGAATGTACAGTGCTCTCTCCTGCCCCTCAATACCACGACTGAGGTGCCCTTGAGCAGGCACTGAACCCCCCAGCTGCTCCCAGGCGCCCGCCTTGGCATAAATGGCTGCCCACTGCTCAGTGTGTTCCCCGGTGTGTGTGTGTTCACTGCTGTGTGTGTGTGCACTTTGGATGGGTTAAAGCAGAGCATGGATTCCAGTATAGGTCACCATACTTGGCTGTATCATCCACGTCACTTTTTCACTTTTTTTTTCACTTTAATTTTATTGTTAGGGCTTTGTTGAGATTACATATTAAGTCTACAAAAATATATTTTAAAAACTTTACATGAAGGGTTATTTTTCAAACTCAGTCAACATTCAGAATGCCAAAGTTGACTAATCTAATGAATACAATACCAGGCAATATTAAGATCATTCAACAAATGCACAACATATTTAAAAACTTTGAATAAGTGCTATACTGGATGCTGCCTCGAGGGAAATTAACTGTTTTAGATTAAGTTATAAATGTGATTGCACACAATCCCACTCTTGTCCTGAAAGAAAATACTTTTTAGTCTTTTCATGGAACAGTAAAGATTAAAAAATGGTTTAATAAAGGCATATTTTTTCTTCCAAAAACAAACAAAAAAAGTAAATAAACTAACAAAAATGAACAAAACGCGATATAAATTTACACACACATACACACACATATCAATTTGTTAGGAGAAAACAACATTGCATGAAATAAGGCTTATTTTTTATATACATTTGTTTTTATTTCACTGGCAGAATTAAGTATAAAAAACACTGCAAATGTGTGCTTATCACTTGATGTCTTTGTTGATTTCTCAAATGCATTTGTGTATTTCCACTGGTGTTTTTGTGCTGAGATATTGGTATATAATAACCATTATTCCAAGTTCGTTATTTCGTTTCTTTCTTGCTTGCTTTTAATCATAAATATGATTTTTTGCTGGTTATAATTTACATTTAAATTTAATCATTTAGCAGACGCTTCTATCCAAACTGATTTACAAATGGGGACAATGGGAAGCAATCAAAATCAACAAAAGAGCAATGATATGCAAATTATATATAAAGTCTCAGTTAGCCTAACACATGATTACCGCATTAGCAAGGTTTTTTTTAAAAAAAAAAAAAAATAAAAATTGCAATAAACAAAAAAAAAAACCAGACAGAATAGAAAAAGAAATAAAGATGTAAGAGAGATGTGTTTTTAGCCGATTCTTCAAGATGGCTAAGGATTCAGCTGCTCAGATTAGGGATTGGGACGGAGTCATTCAGGGAAAATTTTAATTTAAGCATTAATTTAAGGAGAAGTCAAACTATCTGGAAATGAAAGAAACCATCTACAGGTAAATTAAAAAAGGATAATAATAAAGTAAGGATACAAAACAGGAAATGGGAAAGTTCCAAATTCACGATATAGACTGGTGTGGCGTGGTGAATAATCCTTTCGACAAGTTTTGGCTTCCATTGAACAACAAAAGGCCCCGGAGGGTGGATTTTATTTACACAAAGTAACAGGTGCAGGATGGCAAGCCGGTGCGTGGAGGCTGGTGCTCACGGTGCTCTTCAGTGCTCACAAGTGAAA
>NW_024875172.1:0-1828 GCF_018340385.1 Cyprinus carpio
TGTCTCTAATGACAGTCTATAATCAGGTGGCGAAAACTCAAAGATTTGAGTCAACAGTCTGTCTGCCACTCTGACTGATCTCATACCCAGTTTTAAAGCCAAACGTTAAGCAGAAATCCATCCTTCTTCAGAAACAAAATGTCCAATTTTGGTCATATTTGCAGTCCACAGCATTTTTCTGAGGGATCTTGGTTTAGAAGCATCTAAATCCAGTGCTTTTATTAAAAAACAGTGGTTCTTCTCTCAGCCATAGCCCCTTCACACCATTTGGCTCCCGAGAGAAACTGAAAAATGTCCATGTATTTAACATTGATCTGTAAAAAGGTGTCAATCCTGTCAGGTTTAGTTTGTCAGTGTCCATCAGAAACAGATGTCGGTCTAAACCCATATTGAGTCTAAAAGCTCTGACTCAGGATTTAATGTCGACCAACCCTTGTCCTCCTTCCTGTATTGGCAGATAGAGCACTGGTGCCTTCAACCAGTGCTGTCCTGACCAGACGAAACTTACCAGGTCTCTCCGAGGCCTCTAAAATCATTTTGTGCCACAAAGATGATGCCACCAGGTTATTATGACCAGGTTCTCCCCCATAGTGGGACAGCTAGGTAGCAACCATTTTCCAGTGAGACAACCGAGCACACACTCATTTCCCCACTAGGTCCCTCCCCTCATTTTTCTGGTACTTTTTTTTTTTTTTCATCTGTCCCTAGAAAATCACCTAAATATTTAAACCCCTCTCTCGCCTTCACTGCAAACCACCAGGTAGCCGATGGACTAATAAAATCTTGACCACACCACAGCATCACATTTTTTGCCAATTAACTTTGGCTGAAGATCTATTCCCATAACACTCCAAAGCCGCCTTTACACACTCAACGCCATTTAGACATTGATTAAACTGTGACGCCATTCATATGCAGAAAGCTTAACAGGACACTAAAATTCCAATGTATTGACCTGTAGACCTGGTTAGCGTGTCTTCTCAGTCTACATAATAAAGGTTCAATGCTATTATTCCTATACACTTGACCTGAGATAGGACAACCCTGTACGAAATGCCTCATTTTGATCTCTCTTTCACAGGAATACTGGAGGCCACCAGCCATTTTAATCATACATGTGGCTCCCCAGCATAAAGCAGTTTTATTTGGTAGATAGTAAAATGTCTCCAAAACCAAAAAGCTTTTAAGGTATCAAAAAAAAAAAGATGATTAACTCTGTCAAAAGCTTTTTCTTGGTCTAAAGATGAAAACCCTGCTTATTTAGTATTACTGTAAGAGGCAAAGTCAAAAATGTCCCGTTACTAGATGTAAGTTATCTTGTATCGATCTATTTTTTATACAATATGACTGATCTTTATGTATTATTGTATGCAGTACATTATTTACTCCTACTGGCCAAACATTTTTTATAATCAGAACCTTAAATTGCTAAGCAGGTCTCCAGTTCTGTTAAAAATGTCAGGTCACTCCTTTTGGGGGGAGAAGCGAAGAACTGCCCGCAAATGTTGACAACTAAGAGGAAGCACAGCTTCTTTTGATACATTTTTTTTTGATTACCTCAAAATAATCATGACCAATAATATTCCAAAAAACTAATAAAATTCAGCAGGTGAATCCTGGCCCAGTCCTGTGTATCAGCCCTGAGGAGAGTCCCATAACAGCATCAGTGATTCTTCAAAAGTGATTTCAGTGTCTAAAGATTGTTTGTGTTCCGATGTTAAACAGGAAGATCTTGAAACAGCTGATTTCTCTGCACTGTTCATCTGAGTTAGTCATCATATAAATTAGAATAAAATCCACAGCAAGTTTTCGCATCACTATTGGGTCT
>NW_024875173.1:0-1927 GCF_018340385.1 Cyprinus carpio
AAATCGCGCACTTAAAATGCGTCTCCTCTCGCTCAAACTGTGTCTGTGAACTCACAACTCTTCTAATGTCAGGCGCTAGATTTCATCTTTTCGTCACTTTTATTTCTAACTTTTTGTTACATTTTTAACCGTGTGTAATGCAATCATGCCACCACCAATGAGCTATAAAGGATTATTTTAATAATTGTGTTGATAACGTTTAAAGATTAACATTTATAAAATCTTTCAAAAAATATGTATCTTAAAACTAATGAAATTTTACTGTATATGTTTTGTATAGATCATTTCACAAATGTTTTATGATCATTAAAAGGATTTTTAACAATGTATAACCATGAAAATGTTGGCAAAATTATTAATAACTCTTTTGGTTAACATTAGTTAATGCAATAACTAACATGAACAACAATGAACAATCTATTTTTCAGATCTTTTATTATTTTTTTTAGTTAGTTAATCTAATCATTAAAATATTAATGTTCATGTTATTTCACATAATAATTAACTATAAATTTTAATTAATGTAGTAATCCATTTTGAACATAATATTAACTAAGATCCATAAATGCTATATAAATGATGTACTTATTGCTTATATAATATTAAAACTAAATCCTTAGTAGAAGTTGAAAAGTCTTACAATAATAATAATAATAATAATTATAATAATAATAATTTCTTTGTGTGTGTGTGTGTGTGTGTGTGTGTAGAAGTGAGTGTGTGAAAGACAGAGACAGAGACTCGTATTAATAAAGTACCATACAGTTATTGTTAATGTAATTTAATATAATTCATGTTAATAACTGAAACCTTATTGGAAGTGTTACTCAAGTTTTATATATTGTGTTGTGTGTGTGTAACTTGATGGTTTGGATTAACCCTTTCATTTACTGTATCCCTTAAATCAAACTGCTAAATTAAGTGTCCCAATCCTGTTCCTGGTGATCATTGTCAAGCAAGAAGTTCAGCTCCAACTCTAATCAGTCACACACCTACCTTTGAATTTTTCCAAAGCAATCCTGAAGACATTAGTGGATTGCTTCAGGTGTGTTTGAAGATGGAGCTGGAGGCTAAACTTTGCGGGGACGGTCGATGCGCCATTAACAAAGTTAGTTACCCCTGTGCCCTGGAAAGTTATGTGTGTATGTCTCCACTGGGCTGGTTACCTGGTAATTCACCACGGTGGGGCGTTTAAACTGACGGCTTGAGCCACGCCATAAGCTGCATGCAGCTCCTGTAGGGCTCAAGGCAATGTGGCTTAAGAGCCTCTATTATTTTCCTTAGGATTATTGATTCGAGCCACTGGGCTTAAGGCCCTATTATTATTATTATTATTATTTATTTTTTTATTTTTCTTTCGACCAAACGGGGCTTTTTGGGAGCCTTGCGTGCTCAAAACTCTTGAAAGTACGCACACACATTGGAATCTGCGGTCATTAGGACTGCCGCTGAGACTAGGACCAGGCGGTGGCACAGGGGGCTCTACAGCGCCCTGGAACACAGTCATATATCTTGAACCATAGCTCCACACATACTTGCATGTATTTATAGCAAACTCTGTACACTTATAGATCTCACTGGGCTGAACAACTTTCATGCTCTATGAAAAGCGTTCTACCAACAGGAAGTGAGCTATTCAGGGCTGTTTAAAAAAAAGCATGCTCTGGAATTTGATATACTCCTCTGAGGGACTTTCAAACGCTTTTCCTCGAAAACTTCGGTGAACATGATGTCAAGACATTGGGGATGCAAAATTGCCAGGGGGATTTTTGATATCTCGAGCGGTTTGTCGTGGCGGCGTTGAAATTAGGGCAAAAATGAGAAACAGGAAATGTCTAATAACGTCGCCACTACCTGATTTAGATCAAACTTCATGGATTGTTCGATGTATTGTGTCATTTTTTCAAAATGCTTTTGAATTCAGCAT
>NW_024875174.1:0-1911 GCF_018340385.1 Cyprinus carpio
ACCCTGAATGACTCCACCGCAGTCAAAGTGCTGTTCATGATGGTGAGTGGGAGGAGAGCAGGGGGAGCCTTCTCCTGAAGTCCACCTATCATCTCCACTGTTTTGAGAGCGCAAGTGATAAGCCTCTAGGCTGTTGAGAGTGCACCAGACAGCCAGCTTCCCCTTTAACCCGCTGTCTGAAAGCAGGTTCCGCCACCGGCCCCTGAATGAGGCCGATGAGTGTGGTGTCGCCTGCAAACTTCAGGAGCTTGACAGAAGGGTCCATAGATGTGCAATCAAGCAGGGCCAGGAGAAGAGCAGTGGGGAGAGAACGCAGCCCTGGGGAGCTCCAGTGCTGATTGTGGCTGGCGCATGCCTGTCTGTCAGGGAAGCAGATTTGATCCACTGACAGACCTGGAGGTAAGCGCAGAGAGTTTGATTAGGCTCAGCAGGAGGAGGCTTGGGATGATCGTGTTAAAGCGTCGAGCCGAAGTCCGCCAAACAGGATTCTCGGCTGATAAGTCCGTGGTCTGTCTAGGGTGTTGCAGAACATAATGCAGTCCAATGTTTACTGCATCATTCATTGGTGACCTGTTTGCTCTAGAAGTAAAACTGGAAGGAGGATCCAGTATGTCCAGTAATGTCCTTCAGGTGGGGCCAGCACCAGTTTTTCAAATGACTTCATGACCACAGACGTGCAAAAGCCGCATCACAGTCATTTAGCTGTCCTGTACTCTTGGATTTCTGGGATGGGATGATGGTGGAGCGCTTGAAGCATGAAGGGGACTCACACAGCCCAAGTGGGACCCGTTGAAGATCTGTGTAGCATAAAGCCAGCTGGTCAGTACAGGATTTCAGACAAGCTGGTGTAACACAATCTGGCCCGGTATTTTCCTTTTCTGCTTCCGGAAGACATTCTGCCACCGCATCCTCGCTTATCTGTATTGCAGGTGTGGGGTTGCAGGAGGTGTGAATGGTGTGAGCGGTTGATTGGAGGAGAGGTGTTCAGGGCGGGCTGCAGAGGTGGATGGTGTGAACGGTTGTTTGGAGGCATTCCAGGGCGGGTTGCAGGGAGGTGGATGGTGTGAACGGTTGTTTGGAGGGAGCATTCAGGGTGGGTTGCAGGAGTTTGTGAATGGTGTGAATGGTTGTTTTGGAGAGAGCGTTCAGGGTGGGTTGCAGGAGTTGTGAATGGGTGTGATCACCCACCAAAATTTTTGCAGGCGATTGTTGCTTGAATAATTTTGTCCTGTTGCTTTATGGACTCTCTATGGGCTTCTCCTTTGACTTCATGCCTCCACGTCCCCCCGATAGCCTCATAGACAGTAAAAGATTAATGAGCCTCCGTCCATACGGTAATTTCTCTGTTCGTGCGACAGAATGCATGACGCAATCAAAGTTAGCCTATTTTTTTACAAAACCGTTTCCATGGGGCCATAACATAAGATACAAGGTAATGGGCTCTATACATTTTTCGTTTCAGAAAATAATGAATGGTCAAATGAAGTCTTTAATCACTAGATGCAACGCCAAAATGAATGGGAGTCAATGGAATGCTAACAACAGATGGGGTCCGCTAGCCAATGGCGGCGCCCAGGGATGCTTCAAGAAAATATGAAACCCTGCCCCCCCGGTATTAAAGAGTAAACATGGCCAAATAACTTCTTGTGCTCGGTGCTAGCTGTTAGCCACTCATAGTTGCAATCTTTGAAATTGCGCACAAAACCTTTGTTAGCAAATTCAGTTTAAGTAGTTTATCCTTTCTCAGTCATTCCTCTTTTGTTTGCAAAAGAGTGCCTTGAAAAAGGCATTTAGTAGATCGGCAACAAGATCTGGTGTAGGCGCCGATGACTGCAGCTGTTATTTTCTTTTAGTTTAATTACACTTTCATACCTTGGAAATTCCCAACTAAATGCTGGGGCGCAGTGTTGC
>NW_024875175.1:0-1877 GCF_018340385.1 Cyprinus carpio
CTTATCTTCAGCTTCAGAATGTGAAGGAGTCTAAGTGACAGGAGTTTTTTGGGTCAGGTGCTTCCCCTAAAGGTTGCTGGAGGACCTTGTACAAACCTCCCATTGAGAAAAGAACTGGAGACCTACAGTGGAGGATTGTGGATGGTATAATAGCACGAACAGACACAGAGCACACCTCGATCCACAAGTCGAGGAGGGCTGTCCTTTTTGTGGAACTCAAGAAACTGTTTTCCACTTATTCTTTTATTGTGAAAGATTACAACCATTATTTTATAAAATTGAAGTGTGGTGTCAAACTCTAGGGGAATTATTTACACCTGAAAGGGTTTATTTTTGGGCCAAAGTACAGCAGAAGTAAAATGAGGAGTCATGTTCTATTAAATTTCTTATTTGGGCAAGCAAAGATGGTGATATGGTTGTCAAGGAAAAGTAAACTGAATGAAAAGGACTGATGCTATTTCAATATTGAAGGGATTAATAAAATCCTGTATTAGTATAGAGAGGAAGTATATAAGTTGATAATGATCTGTAGATGCTTAAATATAAATGGAAGTTAATCAATGCATCTGTGAAGCTGACTGATGAAGCTGATTATGTTTGAGGAATGTCGTTTTCCATTGCTAAGAAAAAAAGAAAATTCTATTGATGCTGACTTATAACTTTTTAAAGTTTTGTAAATAAAGAGACCTTAAAGCCATGCCTTCTTCTCTCTCTCTCTTTCAGTTCATTAGCCGCGATGCAGCTTCTCACGCCTGATGTGTGACACACCCTTAAAGTGCAGTAAAATCTGTAAAACAATTGCGCCTACAAATTGGGTGGATTATTAATTAATTATTAATACTTTTAATGAATGTAAAATAATTCTGAATACAACATATTTCAGTTCACAACAACATCCAGCAGCACAATGAACTGGTTTTGCACAGATAAATAACAGGACTTAATGGAGATTATGGACATCCCTCAACACTCAAGTTCATGCTAGCTCTTATTAAAAAATAAAGATAGAAAGATAAAAAATGAATTGTTTCCGTGGATTCTAGCTCTGCATCGCCTATTTGTTTGATGTTTGAATCAGGTCTTCTGTTGAAATATATAACGTTAGATGAAGCTGTCCTTAAAATATAGTGTCTTAGATCTGCAGCTCCTCCAGTATTGCAGGAACATTGGGTTGTTTTTTGATCAGACTAAAAGTGAAAAAATCGGGCCATGTTTTTACCCTGAAACACACACAGAGCTGTAAACGTGACCAAGCTGGATCTATAAGAAGATTATTTATTATAAAAAATAACCCCAACTGTGCAAAATGTGTTCAGGCCTGTATGTTATGTAATTAATATAAAAATTACTCTGATAATAACTATTTAAATTAATATATTAATACTTTTTAACTCATCAATTTTCTAAAAATAAATAGCATGGAAATGACGCAGACACATATAAAACACCTTACTTATCTATCATTTATCTTAAATTGAGGAATTTTTGTTATTGTGAAAACTTCTTGTATCTGAACTGTAAATCATGTTTTTTACAGTCATTTTGCAGTTTAATATTATATCATAGACACTGACCAACCGCTCGTATGATATTCATTTTATTTGTGCAGGTCTCTCTCTCTCTCTCTCTCTCTCTCTCTCTCTCTCTCTCTCTCTCTCATAAATAAACACTTGATGTATTCCACTTTTCTGAGAATAGAATATCGAAGTGGAGATGGGGTCTTCTGGGTCTTGTTGTTGAATTATTTATTTGTGGTCTGATGTGAAGTAGTGTATTATGTGATGTAGTTGTCTCAAATGAATGAAGTGTTTGGTTCTTGATTGTGTATTATCAGGTTCTGGGACATTGAAGAAGAAAGAAGGATGTCTGCAGTCAGA
>NW_024875176.1:0-1624 GCF_018340385.1 Cyprinus carpio
ATTACTTTTCTTTTGAAAGATTTTTTTATGTAAAATTATTTAAATGCTCTATACTAATGCTTTCAACAATTATTTAAAAAGTAATCCCATAGCCCATCTAGCAGGTCATGATTTGTATTACACTCTGCACGCTTGGTGCTACATTCGAACCAGTCAGAATGAAAGGCCTAAATGGAGCCGAGACCAGAACATATGCCTCCGTGCAGAACTCCAGGTTCACACGCGCTGTCTGTTAATGCGCATTATTTTTTTCCGAGCCCATGTTAATGGATCAGAGCGTTCACACTGCACACGGTAAAGGATGTGAACAAAAAAGGTTAGAAATAGAAAGGTGCGTGAAAAGAATGAATATCTAGCTCATGAGCATAGAGAGAGTTGTGAGTCTCGCGAGGACACAGTTTGAGCAGATGAGACGCTGCTTTTAAGTGCGCACGCTTCTCCGAGCGAGCAGCATGTATAAGGAGCACGCTGCGGTCTGTTTTTGTGACAAAGAAAAGGAAATCTGTGTGCGCGAACGGATAGATTCGCACTGCCAGCATTATTTTAATGTGCTGCTAAGCAATAACGCTCAGCTCTGGCTGCTGCTTCTGCACCGCGATACACATACCGTATCGCCACCCGCAGACGGAGTACGGGTGAACCTGTATAATGTATATAAAAAAATCTATTTAACACACCTGAGGCACCGCTACAATGAGCCTCGCATGACCAATGCATGACAAGAAAACATGCCTTAATAATTCAGCACTCCTGAATATAAGGAGCTTTTTCACTTCCAGTCTTCAAGGACAAGAATACCTATAAATGATTAAATACCAAATGTATAGTATTGACAGATTGATGTGATTTGGAATTGTAAATGTGCTTGAAAAAAATATACCTACATTTACATTTAATCATTTAGCAGACGCTTTATTCAAAGTGACTTACAAAATGAGAACAGTAGAAACAACTTCAGATCAACGAGAAAACAACAACGGTATACAAGTGCTATGACAAGTCTCAGTTAGTCTAGTACAGAACACGAATAGCTTGGTTTTTTTTTTTTTTTTTTTTTTTTTTTGGAATATGATAGAAAAGAAAAAAAAGAGAAAAAAAGGTAAGTACTAGTATTAGTTGGTTAAGTGCAGGCTAAAAAAATGATGAGTCTTTAGATGTTTTTTTGAAAATGAGTAAAGACTCAGCTGTTCTGAATTGAGATCGAGGTCATTCCACCAGCTGGGAGCAGTCCAGGAAAAAAAGTCCGTGAGAGTGATTTTTTGAACCTCTTTGGGATGGCAACACAAGGCGTCTCACTTGCAGAGCGCAAAACTTCTGGAGGGTGCATAAGATTGAACTAGTGAGTTTAGGTAAGCTGGCGCCGTGCCAGTGGTCGTTTTGTAGGCAAGCATCAGTACCTTTGAATTTGATGCGAAGCGCTACTGGCAGCCAGTGTAACCTGATGAGGAGAGTGAGTAACATGGGCTGTTTTCGCTCATTGAAGACAACCCTCGCTGCTGCATTCTGGATCAGTTGTAGAGGCTTGATAGTACATGCAGGAAGGCCCGCCAGGAGAGCATTGCAATAGTCCAGTCTGCAGAGAGAACAAGAGCTTGACAAGAAGTTGGGTGGATTGCTCTGACAG
>NW_024875177.1:0-1463 GCF_018340385.1 Cyprinus carpio
ATTAGCTCATTAGTAGAACTCCAGACCTGAAATGGGTGTGTCAGACAAAGGAGAGATGCAAAGTTTCAATGTGTTGGGGGACCCAGGAAAGTGCAGGTTGAGAACCACTGCTTCAGCCCACAGAGCTAAATGGTGGACCTCAAGTGTGAATTGCAGGAGAGAGGAAAATCCAAGAAGGAGCTCCAAAGTGGGCTCAGTCTCGGGATTTGAACCTCCGACCCCCCGCACTTCTAAGCTTAGAATCATACCCCTAGACCAACGAGCACTTTGGGCATTCAGCAGTCTGTCTCTCGTCAAAGAGGGCCTGCAACTGGTTTGATTTCAGAGAAACTTGATTTTTGCATACTATGCGCTTAAATCGCATCGCCTCGAGTAAAATGTAAATGTTGATTAAAATGTCCATTAACAAAATATACGAAGCTGAATTAAACAGCAGAAGGCTACATTGCTGTGGCATCACTGCCACACATTATGCTGTTTTCGCCAAGAGAAACTGTCTTCTTAGCAGAAGGTAACGGTGGCACCATTCTGCTCAGTTTAGTTCTGGTGTTGCTTCTGTTCAGTTTAATGCCTCTTCCCGATTCTTTGGGAACACTCATCATGACTGATTCATCAAAGTTGCATCGCTAAAGGAGGCCACTGTGGTGACTCCCTTTTAAGACACGCTGCCACAGAGAAGGTTAAGGCGCAGGGCTGCAACCTGCCAAGCACTGATGGTCATAAGCTTAGCAGGTTCAAAGGATTCAGAATCCAGAGTGCTAACCGCTACACCATGGGCACTAGAATCGCAGGAACGCGCCTGCCCTCCTGCAGTGTAGGAATGACTCAGTAGGAGTGACTGGAAAAAGTAACTGACCAGTGAGCATCAGGAATGTAGACCGGAAAGCACTGCAGGGCTCTACCATGCCTAAACCGGGGATCAAACCAGGGACTGCTAGATCTTCAGTCTAACGCTCTCCCAACTGGAGCTATTTCGGCATTTGGGGCGCAAGACCTCAAACGCCATCGCTCCCGCTTCATCCTAACACGTCCCCGCAGGTAATAGACCAAGTAGAATTAATGAGACGCCGACATCGAGCAGACAACAAGTACCCTAACAATGCTTGAAATTGAGCCAAAAAAAGCAGGAGGAACAGCCGCTCGTCAAAAAAAGTGGTTACAAAGCTGCAAGGGGACTCACATTTACTGGATTTGAACTATAGATCCTCTCACACCTGAAGCAAAAAAAATTTTGGTGGTACTTGCGCTATCTCGGCCTGGGCTTCAGAGTATAATTTTGATTAAAATTTTGTCTACAACAAAATAATTGCGCTGAATCAAACAGCGGAAGGCTACATTGCGGCACTGCTACACACATCATGCTGTTTTCACTGAAGAAAATGGTCTTCCTCAGCAGAAGGTACGGAAACCGTCTGCTGAGTTTATTCGATGTTTTTCCTATTCATTTTTATGCCTCTTCTAGA
>NW_024875178.1:0-1903 GCF_018340385.1 Cyprinus carpio
AAGTTTAACAAGCTTGACTTTCTAGGCAAGGATTACACACGATAGGTTAGCTCAAGATTGAACACAAGTCTAAGGAAGAGGCACACTTAAATAGGCAGAACACCAACAAGATAAGGACCAGCAGGTGGTAGAAATCACCTCCTAATTAGTGATAATCCAGAGAGTTCTTACAATGGCTGGGTCACCTAGTGGATGGGAGAGTCATTACACCTCATGAGTGACAGCTAACCAATAATGGTTGGGAGAGAGTCATTACATGGGCAGCAACTAGAGGCTGGGAGCCTTACAGGAGCCCTCCTCCACCTAACGGCAAGCCCTGGACGCCCTTAGCTGTGTTGGACTATGACGGGCGGAACTCCCCTGATGAGATCTGGATCGAGATATCTCGGCTGGCACCAGGACCGCTTCCTCTAGCCATACCCTCCCAGTCCACAAGATACTACTGGGTCTTCCCATCGACCTGGCTATGGAGTCCAACAGCTTCCACTCACGGTAGTCGGGTTGACCCCAATGATGCGAGGAAGTGGAGAGGGGGTTTCCTAGATGGGGACAAAGGAGAATAGACTACAGGTTTTAAACGTGGAGATGTGAAAGGTAGGGTGAATGCATGGACTTGGGTAGGAGGAGTCGGTAGATACTGCTGATCCTCTTGAGGATCTTGAAGGGCCCAATGAAGCGAGGTATGCCACTTTTCGAGACTCCTCAACATGCAGAGGTAAACTCTCTAGTGGATAGCCACACCTCTGTCCTGGCCTGAAGGATGGTCCACCTCACGGTGCTGTTAGCATGCCTCTGCTGTTGCTCTAGTGGCTCTTAATAGGGCTGCTCGTGCTCTCCTCCACGCCCTTCGACACCTCTGGACGAGTTGAGCCGCAGCTGGTACACGGACCTCGGGATCTGGTTCAGGGAACAGAGGAAACCAAGCAGTGACATTCAAAAGGGGACATGCCTAAGGAAGAGTGAGTGTAAGGTGTTGTGTACCGTCAGCCCAAGATCAACTGGGAAGCTCCAGGAGGTCTGGATTGTTGAGACACCAGGCATCTAAGAGTCTTCTCAATCTCCTGGTTGACCCTCTCAGTCTGTCCATTTGATTGGGGGAATTTGAAATCCAGAGTGACAGGCTAATGGATGCCCCAATGAGGAGTTGCGAAAAGACCTCCAGAATCGGAGGTGAATTGTGATCCCCGGGTCAGACACTATATCTTGGGAAAGCTATGGATTCGAAACATGTTGCCATCAACAATTCTGCAGTCTGGCCTGTGGGGGATCTTGGGTAATGGTATTAGGTGACAGGTTTTTTAGAAAATCGGCCTACCACCACCAGAATTACAGAGTTACCTTTGAGACTTGGGTAGACCCAGTTACAAAGTCCAAAGATATGGGGACCAGGGGCCTAGGATGGGTAGTGGTGCAACAGGCCATGAGGGTGGCTTCTGTTCCTTGTTCTGGGCACACACAGCACATGCAGCAACAAAAGCCCGAACGTCTCGTTGCATGTTGGGCCACCAAAACCTTCTCTGGATGAGTTTCAATGGTCCTTGTGCTCCCAGGATGGCCCGAAGAAAGAGAAGCATGGCCCCACTGTAACACATCAGAACGCACAGTATCAGGTACAAAAAGGCGCCCGGGTGGGCCATTACCTGGGTCAGGATGTTGCTGTTGGGCCCTCTTAACTGCAGTCTCAACTCCCCACTGAATAGATGCAACCACTCTGGAGCTGGGTAGGATAGGCTCGGGTTCGCCCTCCACTTCTGGTGGATCGAATTGTCTTGAGAGGGCATCAGGCTTTGAGTTCTTAGAACCTGGGCGATATGAGAGGGTAAAATCAAAACGATTAAAGAAGAGGGCCCAACGAGCCTGACGTGAAGTTAACCTCTTGGCCTCACGGATATAGGTGAGGTTT
>NW_024875179.1:0-1910 GCF_018340385.1 Cyprinus carpio
TTTCTATGATGAGTTCCAAAATCAATCGAATTTTTAATTGAGAAAAAAGGCATTTTCTGTACCCAAAAGCTTATTATGAAAATGATTATTTTCATAATATATATGAAGAGTTTGGTTCCAAAACGCTATAAATCCAAAATTGTTAAATTGAGAAAAAAGACTGTTTGTATGAAAACTGTTATTTTCTGTTTCAAACTGTAATATATCATTATGAGTTTGTAATAACATAAAAAAATCAAATCCATATTTTGATTTTAAACATTTATTAAACAAAGACATTTTTTTTTCTCCAAAATGCAATATATCCATAACACGTTTTTCCCCAAAATGCTACAAATCCATTTAATCAACAAAAACTCACTTTCTGTATGAAATTGAGCAAAGACATAACAATAAATAACAAGGAAAGGTTGTCTATAATATGACAAACCCCAAAACTTGAACAACATCACTTATATTAAACCATTAAACCAATTTTTAAAAGTAATTCACTCGCTGCCTTTTTCCGATGCATTCATTTCAGTCTGATATTAATGCTGTCATAGAAACCTTTCAACTTCATCCTGAACTCATAAGTAACATTAGAGCAAACATTTTGTTCTGTGCTGCATTCATCTTGTTTTCTGTACACTACATCATTAAATTTTCAAAACAAGGTACGACAACATGTACCCAATATTAAGTTAAATAGTATTTAAATAGTAAATATCTGATACAAGTCCAAATGGGAACAACGATTTCTAAAAAAATACATTCCATAACAATGCTTCATAACACATGTTCATAAAAAACAATCTTTCTGTGCCATTAAAAAACATACATATTTCTCAGCAAACTATAACTCTTTAAATAACACAATACATCTGTGGGAGATTGTGCAAATAAAACTAGGCTATAAGCAACCATGACCAGTCGATTTACATAACACATCTTGCCAACTTTGAACCAAATTTCTTATAGTGGAACATAGATATAAGGAAATACATTAATCAGTTGTAGGTGCATGTTAATTTATTTATTTATTTATTTATCTTCTATCTATCTATTATCTATTCTGTCTCTTTATCTATTATTATGGAACACCTACAATCAGTTGCCCTTGTTGAAGTCCATATCTAGACACAACCCACCACACCCAGACTTTCTCCGGAACTCACTTAACTCCCCTCCTGTTTGATCAGGTCCTCTCACACACCTGTGTTCACACCCACTTATTATGCACTGAAACAGTGAACTCCAAAAAGGCACAATCGGCAGAATTATTCTTCAGGGCTGTCACGGTCGGCATCATTTACAATGAAAGTGCTCCATCATAGAAGGCTGCACGCATTAAAGTTGTCACTGGCACCACTCTGGCAAGCAAGTTAAGCACATCCTTTTCTTTTTGCATCCTTCACTGTGCGTACATTTGGGAGCCGACTCGGCTTGAAGTTTTCCCAGTTCTGTCCTCGCTTCAAAACCGAGTGATAGCAGAAAGTCACTGTTGTGACACCGTCTTGAATTCCAAGTTTGCTCATTCCTGAGTTCCAGCATTCTAGCATCACTGAGCTTGAATGACTTCTGTGGCTTTACAAAAAACCTGTGCTGCCTTCTCTGAAATCATAAGTTGCCCAGTCCTGACCCGTTATTCGCATAGACATGTCCATGGTTCCTCAAAATGTCATAGTACTCTTCCTGGCAGCGGATGGTATGTGCTTTCGAATCTGCTGCCAATCCTCCCGAAGAAGCGGTCAACGGAAGGAGGAGGAACTGTGCCCCTGAGGGAAACACATATTCCGTGATCATATTAGGACAATTCTGCTTTGTTAAAGCAAACAGCATTGACAGAACATTACATTTTTGTTTTGTCCCAAACAGGAATCACTGAATATCTCAACTTCTGAACATTGCAAAGTGCAACATTCAATGGC
>NW_024875180.1:0-2213 GCF_018340385.1 Cyprinus carpio
GTTAATATATTAGTTCATACATGAATTGTTATTAATTAAATATGTGATTATGGATTAATTCCCTAATAACTTATTTCTTTAACTAATAGTGTTAATTAACTTGTTAACTACCACAGTGAGGCAAAGCCTTGTATTTCAACTTCCAGGCAAAACAGGTAAAGTAATATGCATTAATACATGATTACTCATCGTGCATTATTTGTGCAGAATTCATGTGTGTAAATTACTGCATTTACTAAATGATGAGTTAATGATGATGTGCCTCAACAAGTAAAGTCAAAACAAAATGATATATTCACAAACCATCAGCTACTGATTAATTAATGACCATCACTAGAGTTTATAAAAGCCATTTATTAAACATTTATGCATAGATTAAACACTTGTAAAGTGTGTACACTTAGCAACACTTTACACATGTAAAGTGCTTAAGAAACATGTTTCCATAACACATTACTACATCTGTCATCACCTGCAACAAAAATAATGTCTTCTGTAAACATGATGTACTGTCCCAGCAGGCAAATGTAACACTTTATTTTTTAACAGCAATAGTAAAACAAGCAGCTGGTTATAAAAAAAAAAAAAAAAAAAAAAAAAAAAAAAAAAAAAAAAAACTTTTGTTTAGTGTGGTGAACTCCTACACAGGATAGTGATGATGAATGTCTTTTAACAGTCTACCAAGGGGACCCTGGCTATGTTTGTCAGCCAGCCAGTGAGGTCCCATTCAATGACTGAGAGGTGTTGCTTCAGGATTTTTTTTTCTGTTCTGCTTTCTCTCTGAGTCTCCAAATAGTAGACTTGTGTACTTCAAGCCGCGCTCTCTCGAGATGCTGGGTGTGGGCTCCCACTGTGGGGATCACACGAACCACTGTCTGTGTGATTTACTCTAAAAAGTGAGAGTGTAGCCCATAGCAGCTAATGCACCTCCTATAAGCTCTCCATTTGATGCTTTATAATGAGTGGTGCCAGGTTGCTACATGCTTGTGCACGATTGGTACAAGATTCTGCCTTCCTTCTCTTTACAAGGCGTGGGCCTGGATGGCCGTGTCATCCTACTCCTAGTATCCCAAAGACCCACTTTTTTCGTCTCCAAGTTGTGGCTGCCCTCCCTCTGCCATACTGTAAAAAAATATATATATATGTTGTTTTAAATTATAAAATTTAACTTCAGGTCTACAAAGACATGACAACAACAAAAAAATATATAACTCAATGGCAAAAGTAAAGAAATGGCTTCCAAAAAAAAAAAAAAAACAATTCAAAGTTATATATATAAGAAACTCATTACAGTCAGCAAACTGTGGAAGAAACTGGAAGAATGGGCAAAGATCACAGCAGAGCAAAGACTGGCTTCAGATGTGCTCATCATTCAAAGTCAAAGTCATTCAGTCATTCAAAGCAAAGGTTTGTACACTTTCTACTAACATTTGACTTCTGTGATGTGCCTTTAGAGATTTCAAATGTAATTTTTTTGTGCTATAATCGATGCGGTTCTCTAATTTTGATCACAAAATAGTTTTTTTTTTTTAAGTGCTTTGGTTATTTTGTAAAACACTGTTCTACTAGCATGGTATGGCCACAACTAAAATTCCTTCAAATTCTGAACAAAACACATTTCTGAAAAAAAATCAAGTGTTCATAAATTGCTCTCTATTTTTGGATCTCCACTGTAGGTAGGGCTGCACGATTAATCGCATGCATTGTCATGCTGTCTCATCATAAAGCGGTTCGTGATTAGCGGTAAATGTCTGTCACCTGTTTTCAAACGGGAGCGGCAGTTAATACACAGAGCCGTAGTTCACTGACAAGCTACACAATATTGTGTTCATAATTGAGATGAATCGCATTGGATTATGAACATGATATTGCGTAGCTTGTAGGGCTGCACGATTATGACAAAAATCATAATTGTCAATTATTCCCTTGAAATTGTAATTGCGATTATTAATTACGATATCACAATTTCATTAAATTATGTTTATATCATTGTTTGATGCAGCTGCATGTCATATTTTTATATGAAAATAATACTAAGTGCTTTACTATAGTATTAAGCCTCAAATGTCAACTATACATCGGATTATTTCTTCTTTTAAAATTTTAAAAGTAAAAATATGAATGGTATTATAATGTTATTCTAAAACTAAAATCAAAAACATGGGAAAAACCCTAAGATAACATGTAGCAAAGAAAAAACGCATCTTAAGTAT
>NW_024875181.1:0-2482 GCF_018340385.1 Cyprinus carpio
AGCAGATTCAGTATTGCTAGGCCAACAAGCCTCCAAAACCAGATTGAACAAGATGCCCTCCAAACAGCATTATTAAAGCAAGTACCCTGGAAAAATGGAAGTTTCACACACAAAAAAAAAAAAAAAAAAAAAAAAACAAAAAAATAAAAACGGAACAAAAAAAAAAAAAAATTTTTCCAAAACCTGGGCAGGCGATAAATGGTTAAATTAAAAATGTATGAGATAGGGTGATAGATTGATATAGCTTCGCTGTGATAGTTTTTTAAAACTGACGATCGATCAGTGCTTTAGAACCTTCAAGATGCAGCAGAAACCACCCCCCAGTTGAAAAAAGACATTATATTTAAAAAAGAACACTAGGGTTGCCGTGGGTGCGTCGCTTAGTGAGTGGATTCGAGAAAAATTTCCCACCCGGTTAATCGACAGTTGCGTGCATGCTAGGGTACGAACCGAGGGAGGGGGTCGGCGGGGTTGTCCTTTTTACGCTTCTTGCTTCCTCGCTTTTTAATATACGCTTATAAAATGCATGCCCACGTACTTTGTATACTTCACTTTAAGCAATTAGCGGAAAGGTCGCCTCTCTATTCGGCGTTTACTTAGATCATGAGCCACAAAAAAACAAGCGCCTCACTGTGCATCTAGGCAATACAAAGATCCCTTTTACCTCATAACAAATAATAAAATACCACCATGTATAGGCGAAAAAAGCTGATAGACAAATATCCGGAAACAAACAAAATATAAGAACCAATACTAGAACGGTTTACTGCCCTTAGCCAATATATAGAACGTTCTTTTTTTAAACGAATGTATTGGAAACAAAATAGGCCTAAATATAATCAAATAACACAATGTTATAAATGAGATAAAAATCATATAAATAGACACGCCAATATATAAAAATAAAACTTTAATTATAAATAAAAAACAACGATAACTTAGCTCACCTGTATTAAAAGGCGCCCTCTGCAGAGTTTTTTGTCCTTTAGGGCTGCGGAACTCGACTGTCGGGCCCTTCCTCATTTTTGTGTCCCCTCTTCTTCCTCACACGGCGGAATTACGCCAGTTGATTGCCAGGGTTCCTATCAGAGGCTAGACAGCGTTTTTGGATATCTCTTCCACATTAGGTAGTAAGTAGTCCACTCCCGGCTGCTTTATGCGCGGGTCCAGGAATATTGTCTTGCCTATAAGCTGCCGGCTGCCCTTCTGGACCCCAGAGCTTCATATTTTCTGCGTCTAAAGGCCGCCGTCACACACCCAGGATGAAAAGACGCTGCACCCGCTAATCTAAGGACCCATCTCGGGAGTATCGCCACAACAACCGGAAAACGGCACATTCAATGACCGCACACAAGCCTCAATTTCCAGCCTTGTAATTTAATATAAAACACTATTACAGCAAGGCCGCAAGGCAGGGAATTTGAACAGCCGTACTGAGTCCATGTAAGCCCCTGGGCCGCCATCCGGGCTGTGATGCATACACTTATAGAAAACAATGCCTGTTCAGCAATTTTTAAAAAGGCTGTGGCCCCTGCGCTTTTCATCATAGAGGTGGACCCATTTATAAAATAGATTCATGATGGCCGAGTGTTTTTTTCAAGGTTGGCTGGTCAGTTGTCCACATATGCCTCATGCTGAATGTGGCCAGTGTGTCCTCTTTAATCGAGGGAGGCGCAGCACAGGATGAGAAAGATGAGTGAGCCCAGCGAGTTATGTACCAGTCTGTGATTGTCGTTAAGCATAATTGTGGCCCGACGCTTTTGTGTTCAGTTTCTTACCATATATATGTTTTCTCATGCTCTCTTTTAAAACTAAATTATTTTATAATTAATAGGTTTTAGCTTAATTCAAATAAATATTTTTAGAAAAAACAAATACTTAAAAAAAATGACGATAGGGACGATGTCACGGTGGGAGAAGGAAAGTGATGTTGTAACCAGTGCTGCACCTTTGGAAACCGCGCGTAACACCGTCAGCACCGTCTATCATCGCGAAAGCAAGCCTAATGGACGCTAGAACTGAGATCCCCCCAACCCTGGCCGAATCAACAATTTTTGCCCCTTAAAAACCTCAAGGGTTGCGATAACGTCACAATAGGCTCACGGCGACCACAAGGCGCGGCAAAAGGCAAGGCGCACAATGCCCCCGAAGATACTGACTTGAGCCCCCTGGCCCCCCTGTTTTATTTTTGTATTCCATGGTTTTTAAAAATTAAACCAAATGTTCAACATGTTGTTTGAGTTAAATAATAATTTTAACAGTTTTATCCCATGCGCGATTTAGAATGTTACCAGGTGTTGGCACTCGTGACATTAACTGCCAGATTCAAACGTCTTCGCCGTTGGTTGAGCCCCGCAGAGCCGCCAACCTCGCCCGTGCTCTCTCTCAGTGAAATGAAGCCAAGAAGGGAAAGTGACTAAAACTGTAATTCATCGACTGGCCGCTTGAGGCTGGCTGCAAAAGGGAGTCAGTCCCATCGCTC
>NW_024875182.1:0-1708 GCF_018340385.1 Cyprinus carpio
TCTCAAAGGCCAGCGTGACGTAAGGATTCGTTCTGCTGTTGTTGACAGGCTATGATGTTTCTCAAAATCGATACCACATCACTTTGTGCGTTAACAACGATGTCTTTCTGCTTCCCGATAGGATAAAGTTTGTCCGTTCAAGTCGAAAAGTGTCTCAAAGCTCCGATTAACACGGCGCAGCATATCATAATCAAGCCTTCTGTTTAAATCACGCTCACGGAACAATTCCTGAGGAATTTCGTGAGGTAATTCCTCATCCCCCCTCCTCGCTTTCCGAAGCACTGAAGGACCCTTGATCCCACGCATGTATCTGCGAATCAGTCCCGCTGTTAGGCCTCCCGTCGTACCTTGTTCTGTAAAATAATGACAACAGTTTATTAATTTATCGAATGAAAGGACAAAACATAAAAGTAATAACAAGGTTTTCTGTTTTAATACATACCGTTATTCTCCGAAGTCCTTAAACGACTGGTGGTCGGTGCATCATCCGTTTCGTGCTCAAGCGTTTAACCCCTGACCTGCAGTGGCCCGGCCTGGAAGTACCTGAGGTATGTGAACACTTGAACAGTCTGGGAGGCGTGTGAGACCGTTCCTCTGAAAGGCGAGGTGGGGGCGGGGTGGGATTTAACGGCGCGTCAGCTAACCACAACCTCTTGTAAGCGTCCTCTGCAGGTAACATTATCCGCGTGACTGTTGGTATCAACGTGCTCACCCGCCAAAACAAAAACAAAAACAAAAAACTTTTATCATCAGTAGTATTATCTATTTCTTTGGTAAATCACTTTATGTGAAAACTGACATCTTTAACTTGATGAGAAAAGATTGTTTGCATATATGACCTACCAAGTATTAACAGCAACTGATCATCATCACAAGCAGAAATAGCTCCCCGCCTCATCGAACTGGGTAAAATGACAACAAAGTTATTGGTGCTATTATTAGACATTGACTAGCTAATAGAATAAGGGTAAAATTGGAAAATACTCACATAGCTCTTCAAGGATCTGTTCCAGACCATCGTCTCGAAATCCTGATTCGCAAAGCCACCTAGAGATTATAACCACGAGGACATTTAAACAAATATTCACGTTTAAAAATATATTTAAATAATCCCAGATGAAACAAAACACTTACCCCGGGTAATTTTCAGCCATTGTTTCGTGCAGTATTGTTGAGATAGCAGCGACTTGTAGATAGCGGCGTACAGAACAACGACTGGAAGATTTTACAGGTAATGAGAGTTAACAAAACTTTTTGGTTTAACGGGATTCGCTGTGGGGCGGCTCTGAGAATACCTCCGTAAAATCGATAACCATCAGTAGAGGGTACCCTGATAACATAAATCTTTACTACATGTATATAATGTATGCAAACACACACAGATGAGACATTTTTTTCTTTTTTTTTTTTTTTTTTTTCTTTACAACTTAACTGAGGATTTTTTAACAGCTCCAAAATCAAAAGCTATGATATCTGCTTTGTATTGGAATGTCTCCGGTATGCGGACTTTAGCTGACCCTCAGCATCCTGGGGCCAGAACCCCAAAACTCATTGGTTTGCTAATGAGTTACAAACCGAAAACCTTTAGATGTTTTACGGTCTTTTGAAATGCGGTACACTGATATGGCGCGCCAGTAATCACACAACGCAGACCCAGACGCGTTTCGATGCAATACGTGAGACAAAATATTTTCATTTCGTACCATGT
>NW_024875183.1:0-1778 GCF_018340385.1 Cyprinus carpio
AAAAAAACAATTCAAAGTTATATATATAAGAAACTCATTACAGCTCAGCAAACTGTGGAAGAGACTGGAAGAAGAATGGGAAAAGATCACAACAGAGCAAAGACTGGCTTCAGATGTGCTCATCATTCAAAGTCAAAGTCATTCAGTCATTCAAAGCAAAGGTTTGTACACTTTCTACTAACATTTGACTTCTGTGATGTGCCTTTAGAGATTTCAAATGTAATGTTTTTTTGTGCTATAATCAATGCGGTTCTCTAATTTTGATCACAAAAATAGTTTTTTTTTTTTTTAAGTGCTTTGGTTATTTTGTAAAACACTGTTCTACTAGCATGGTATGGCCACAACTAAAATTCCTTCAAATTCTGAACAAAAAACATTTCTGAAAAAAAATCAAGTGTTCATAAATTGCTCTCTATTTTTGATCTCCACTATTGTATTGCGTAGGGCTGCACGATTAATCGCATGCATTTGTCATGCGATTATGTCTCATCAGTAAAGCTGTTTCCGCTGTGATTAGCAGGTAATGTCTGTCACCTGTTTTCAAAACGGGAGGTAGGCAGTTAATACACAGAGACATTGTTCACTGACAAGCTACGCAATATTGTGTTCATAATTGAGATGAATCGCATTGGATTATTGAACATGATATTGCGTAGCTTGTCAGTGAAACTACGGCTCTGTGTATGAACTCCCAGTGCATTTGAAAACACGTGACGGATATTTACCGCTAATCATAGAACCAGCTTTACTGATGAGACACGCATGACAAATGCATGCGATTAATCGTGCAGCCCTAACTGTAGGTTACTCCTTTGTGACTTCACAATGTGAATATTTCCATGGTAATAGTCAGAACACTGAGCTGTCACCCTTTACTTACCTTCCGTTTATGACGGAAGCTGCTTTCGTCAATAACAGCAAATTCTCTTGGATGTCCAATAATTTGCCCGCTTCTTCGCTTTATAACGCCTCATAGCACAACTGCAAACCTTTCTTAATGCTGCAGCCATTCTGGACATAGTTCGGGAACTTCTTGCAATCCCATCTTGCTTCATGTCGATTTGCCTGAGGTGCAAGCCCTGAGAAAACCTGGTAGTAAATATAAGTGCATAGCTTAGTTATTTTTCATATTACTGACTGCTTTACTTAACATGCCAGAAAGCTGCAGGGTGTTTTATACACACAAACAAAAAATGATGTGGTATATTTAATCTGGTATGGATATTCCAGGACTTACATGAGTCGTGACATGTAAAGAGAATCAGAACTTAAAGCGATTAGTTCACTTTCAAATGAAAATTTCATGATATGATTTATGATTCATCCAAGATGTTTATTATTAATTTTCTTTTCAACTGAAGGAAAAAAGGCTTTAAGGTTAAACATTCTAGCATATAGTGGATGTCAATGGACTCCAAAACGTCCATTATGTTTTCATCAAAAACCTTAATTTCTTTTCAACTGAAGAAAGAAATACATAAACATCTTGGATGACATGGGGGTGAGTAATTATCAGGAAATTTTTATTTGAAAGTGAATTAATCTTTAACTTAACTATAACCATGTGCACATCTACATTGCAATAGATTGCAATTTGTTTTTGTTGTAATAAGAAAAAATGCAATCATAAATGTATTACAACCTTTTTTTTTTTTTTTTTGGTCAAAGTGTTCCAATAATTTTATTTATTTATTTATTCATGATTGTTTGGTTGACTGATTGCGAGTTACTCCCTAAGTTGGGAAAAGTGTTCACTTACCGTTAAATAAATGTCATCC
>NW_024875184.1:0-3544 GCF_018340385.1 Cyprinus carpio
CCTTAACGCACACTAACCCCACACTATCTCCAATACTGCCGCCGCGGGCGCAGCCGGTGCTTCTATACCGGGGCGACGTCGTGGGGGCTTATGTAGCCCCCGTCATGCACATGTTTTGGAATAAATTGTGAGACTTTTTGCGCAGAGATCTCACGAGGGGGTCACGGAAACCTTTTCCAATGTATGTGAAATATTTAATAATGAATAAATAGATAATAATTAGATATTGAAAATAATTTAGTAGTCAAAACAAGTGAGTTGCACGGTTTCTTTCTTGGTGCACAGAAAAGTATATTTATTTTGTAACATCATTTGCAATTGCGTGGTGTTTTATCACTTAATTAGAAGCGGACCACAAATTAAATTGTCATCTGTAATAGGGACTATTGAAAAGACATTTAGAAAGTTTATTTTAAAATGCAATGTTGAAAACTAAAAAAAAAAATAAAAAAAATCTCTGTAAACACTTAAATGGGTCCCATACACTGCAATATGGTTCCCAATCCTTGGTCCTGGAGAAAACCCCAACACTGCACATTTTGAGAGTCGTCGCTCTTAAAAACACACCCTGTACACCTGATTCAACATATCTGGTGCTCATCAGTGAAGACCTCCAAGACCTCAAAAGTGTGTGGGTCAGACAAGAGAAGCACACCCAAAACCATGCAGTGTTGGGGGTTCTCCAGGCCATGATTGGGATACCACTGGCATCAGTTCATGAAAAGTTTGACACACAACTTGTGGTCTTCATGCTCACGGTCGAACACTTGGCCAAATACAGGAAATATGTCAGAGACGTAATCAAGTGGTCAAGTGCAAAGATGGCAAGTGTGGGTATTTGGACAGGTGCCAGAGTTTAAGAAACAACAAATGCTGTGCAAATTAATTAAGCAGTTTGCACCATAAAAAGGTAAAACTAACACAGACTTAGCTGGGCTGCAAATGTGTGCCTCCGAATTTTAAATATTTAAAGATATAAACTAATATGAATGAACTGCAAGATGGTAAAAAATGTGTTCCGTTTATTTATTTACTTTTTTTTTTTATTACCATAAAAATGTATTAAAAAGCATGGTACCGTAAAGGTGATTACTGTGATATCTGTCATCTATAAACCACATCAAAACACTACCATTTACATTTGTACAACCATAGTTGGTTTGGTGCATTATTGTGCTACTTGCTATACCATAGTAAAACTTACAGCTACTGTGGTGAAAACATGGTAAATGTCCCGTTCCTGGGTTTTAACTGGAATTTCATTTGTTACTGTTATGCATTAATAGGTGGTCACCATGATTTTTACTACAAATACAACTTACATCTTTGAACCTGATATGAATATAAAACTGATCCAAGGTCTATGGCGCGTCCGCGTGACAGATAGAGTTTAATCACCCCAGGTGCCAGCTGTGTTCATTTAGTTAAACACAATAAAACTCAAAGACAGACTCGGATGACTGATATAATACAGCGAGTAAACATACTGCGCTATTCTGATTAATAAAGAAGATCGGAATAAGCATTTTACAACAGGCATTAAATCAGCGTGATTAATGCATTACTCACCCAACCTGTGGCACATGTAAACTAGATATGGCAAATATCATGTATGTGCTTAATGAGACTTCTTTTGAGCGCGGATTTCCTTTATATAGCGATAGAAAAATGTCCTCATGCCCCGCCAGCTGGCCTCTGAGTACTGGGCGCTAGCCAAGTTTCCCACTCTGAAAGCACTGTAGGTCCTGGTGAAGGCTCGATATAGCTTATTTGCCGCAAGGCTCTCTTTGGCGCTCTCTCTCATAGTGACGCTTAGAGGCGCTTGACCACAAGGCCAAGGTTTTGGCGCTTTTAGAGTGAGAATGGGTTGACAGGAACATGAGCCACCTCCACACGGTAACTCCAACTCAGCTTCTCTCTCTCACGAGAACTGTTCATCAGGACGCCCTTCTCCCGGTGTGTGAGCCTCACCCCCTATATTTATTTCTCCCATTACTATTATACCCCCAGCACGCCAGCTGAGTTGTGAAATCAAAAGGCTTGTTTGAGATGTGCCTCGCCTGAAATGTAGACAAGAGTAGGCGGCTGCAGTGAGGGGAGGAGTGAAATAAGCGCAGTCAAAGACGGACAGTTCTTGAGCTCTCAAAGTGGAACAGATACCTACGAGATCAAAGGCAGATATCGCGTTTATTCTCTCACTCACGTGCTGTGGTTGCTAATAAAACATGATATAATTTCAGTTCTGTTGCTTTTATAATGAAAATAAATATGATGAACAAGACACTCAAGGTGCTTGCTATTTAATTCCCATCACAGCCGTATTTATCATCCGTTTTTTACTTTAATACAAACATGTATTTTAGATTTTTATAGAAATATGACAACAATCACATATCTCACACGCATATAATATGCACTGTAATAGTGTTTGGGAAGATTCATGAATAG
The DNA here is from genome assembly GCF_018340385.1 of Cyprinus carpio. Lineage (NCBI taxonomy): Eukaryota > Metazoa > Chordata > Actinopteri > Cypriniformes > Cyprinidae > Cyprinus > Cyprinus carpio. The sequence continues at coordinate 2,449 of NW_024875184.1, forward strand.
ATTTAAATACATAATCATGAAATCAGATAAAAAAATAAAAATATTTTTTAGAAAGAAACGCCTTGTCAGTTGTCTGAACCAATGAGCTTTAAGCTGTCGTCAGTCAGTTGTTTTCCCATCATGCTTTTGATCAAGCGCGGTCGGTGGAAACCACTGCACTTTCGACTGCTCAATCCGACACAACCGCCGTGGCGAGAGTTTTGGCCTGCGTCAGCATGACATCAGAGCAAGGCGGACGTAACTCGGACACTTTTCTAACTGGCATGCATCTCGCGGTGATCACCCGGTGATCGGTTCTGCGCAGATTTTGTTCATCTCAAACAAGCGCTATAGTGAAGTAAACAACGTGGCATACAGAGTTTTCCGTTCTGCCACAAATGTAATAGCCAAAACAAAATTAATAGCATTGTGAGATATTTATATGGTTGACCCACTCTAACTCTCTATTTCCTGAGATTTATATTTTATCTATTTATCTACTTGTTTCTTCAAAAGTAGCTATCTTTTTTTTTTCTCTATCTGCTTGTTTCTAGCTCCGAGGTTTCTTTTTTTTTCTTTTCTATTTACTTGTTTCTTTTATTTATAAAGTAAAATCTTGCTGTTACTGCATTAGGCTAAGCGAGACTTTTGTCATAGCGCTTGTTGCGTTTGACTTCTTCTGTTGTCCCTCATTTTTAAGTCGTTGGTGGGATAAACTAACTAAACTGTAAATATGCAGGAATATCCTGAGGCCCTATTTCATAAAACCAGTTTAGCAAATAAGCCCAGGGTAATTTCAGTTACTCTGACTTATTTTAAGTTGATTTGGTTCAAAATGAGTCAGACTAACCAGAATAAGCCTATCTTATTTGGTAAACTTTCACGTAACAGTCACCTGTGTGTCTTCGCTGATTCCTGTGCATTCTGACAACAAGCACGTGAATGCAACAAACTCGCAATCAGTGTTTTGAAGTGGGAATTAGAAAATTCTGAAAGTACGTAAGGCAACATAGTGCATCGGCATTAACGTTTTTCATTACTCCGGATTATCTAATTTTATGTGTCGTTGTAATAGTAGTCACACATTTTTGGTCCTGTAATTTTGGTTAAATTATGT
>NW_024875185.1:0-2557 GCF_018340385.1 Cyprinus carpio
AGTCTCAGCAGCAGCAGCAGCTTCAGCCTTTAGTCTCTGCTGGGTTCGGTTCATGCGACGCTTGTAGCGTGAGTTCCCTGTTTCTTTGGTTGACTGAGGTGAACCTCCTTGCTGACCTGTCAGTCCAACAGATGGCACCCAATCTGGGTCATCCTTTTGGTAAAGGTCAGACTTTTTACCTGGAAAATAATGAGAAATACAGCACATTTTAGCTCTACATTTTAAAAACGATAAGGATAACATATTAAGTCATTAATGCCACATGCAGTAGCTTGATATGAATTATATTATGTCAATGTCAGCTTTATTTATATAGCAAATTTAAAAATGCCAGTGTCCTACCAAAGTGCTTTACAGTAAAATAAGCACACAGTAAAAATAATAAAAGCAATAATTGTTTTTACTATTTACTATTAAAAATATCATTACAATAGAAAATTTGTTATGAGCCGCTGCAATCAACATTTCACAATACCTGACAAGAAATGTGCCGAACCAAATACGGATGTTGTCCAGATTTTTCCCTCGTAGATCTTGGTGAGCTTTGCCAACCACAAGCGCCTTTCCTCTGATAATCCTGGCATTCCTCTCCCTGGTTTTTAATACCTTTTGGAAGTCGATAATATTCCAAATGTTTTTTCTCGATCTGTCCTAGTGGTACAAGCCGAAACACGCCAATAACTAACCATTTTCCCTTTGACGACATTCTGGATATACTTCAGTGCCTGTGCTTTGTTTGTTGTGATGCGAGTACCTCCAATATGGCGACTTCTCGTCTGATGACGGAAACCCTCTATTGCATGATTGCCTTTCCCTCTCGCTTGGTTCGAATCAGCTGTTCTGTTTCTCGTGCGGGTCTCAAGACTGCTGCTGTGGCTGCCGCTGTTGTGTGTGTGACTATGCACACATCAGATGCGCCATCGGGTATGCTTCTAACAGGGCGCTTGCTAAGTTTGGGTGAGGGTTACACATAATAATAGTAGTATTAAATGGTAACATTCTGTTTTTATTTCAGGGTGCTCTCACCTAAAACATTGAAAGTGTTGACTGTTAGTATGGGCGCTGCTTTCATGTCCTGCCTAATTTGATAACACTTGCTCAAGGTTTTGTTTTGTGTTGATTTTGCTTCTTTTTATATTTTGTTTTTGTTTAAGTATATCTTTATTTAAATTTGGTAAAAAGTGATGCTCTCTGCTCTTCTTTTTGTCTTCGTGATTTTCTAATAGTTTTTTGTGTATTTTATTTAGTTGATTCCTATTTTGCAAAGAACCCTATCCTTTGTTTTTGGGTTTTATTTTGCAGCTCATCATTTTGTTGGCCCGCTTTGATTTATCTTTTATCATGTTTTGTTAAATGCTACTTTTTTTTTTTTCCTTTGTATTTTTCTAGTTTTTGTATTTTTTGTTTTGCTGTTTTCTTTTTCTTGCAAGCTGTTAAAAACCAACTGTTTCTATTGTGTGCATCTTATTAACTTTTTGATTTACTTATTCATTATTTGAGGGCAAATAGGCCTTGCCCATTTCTTTTTTTGCAGTTTTGTTAATTCTTATTGTGTTTTGGGTTTTGTCATTTAGTTTAAATCAACATGAGGGCAGTTCACAGTGTCATGTTTAATAATTCTGTGTGTATCTTAGTGATTCTTTACTGAGATTGCTCTGATCTTGTGTCACAGGATCTGGGTGCCAAAGGCAGGGAGGCCGGCTCTATTCCCTTCTAGTGGTGCTGGTGTGTTATTCACAGTGTGCTGTGTCCATCGGGGAAAGTGGTGTGTGTGTGTGTGTGTTTTGCGTGCACTGGTAAAGAAAGGAATGATTTCTCTGCTATAGGCAGATAAAATCTCTAACAGCCTGACCCCTGCTGGAAAGCCCAAGTTAGCTGGTGTTCCTGTGACCTTTCATTAGAGCCAAACTCTTATGACTTGGGGCTGTGCTTTGGCTGAGGCCTGATATGATTTTAATGATTGTTTTAAAGTGACTGTGATTTAATAAAGTAAATTATTTTTTGTACTCGTTACCCATGTCTCTGAGCGTCCTATTTGGTGAATGAACTTGCGCGGTCCTTTTTAGAGGCAACTAATTTCTCTGGGTGGAATTTCCAGAGTGGCGTAGTTTTGGGGAAAATTATCGGTTTACATGCACCCGTGGGGGGGGGCTGGGGTTTGTGGGGTGGCTGGTTTGCACATATTTCGAACGCAAGCCTTGGGTATACGTTCGTCCGAATCTCGCGAGACTTAGTGCACCTCGCCTACTAGTTCTCACCTACGCTTTATGAATACTTACACAGACAGCAAGTAGTTTCGGCCCAGATCCGGCCCACATGGGTTTCATGCGGGCCAGATGTGGGCCGGTTTCTGCTTGCTGTCTTGGTATGAGTTCAAACTTTATATTTCTTCGCTTGCCTACTGCTTTTGGATAGTATTCGATTTCGAACGCAGCCTATAAGTTTCCAGGTGCTAAGCACCACCTGACGTCAGGACGCTGGACCCCGCCCTTCCCCCCCCGTGCTGCCCGCGGCATCTTCCATAGCAGAGCCTGCGGCAAACTTGAAGTGAAAAACC
>NW_024875186.1:0-1905 GCF_018340385.1 Cyprinus carpio
AGTTGCTGATGATTGGGCTCCCTTTTATCAATCAATTAAGTTATTTAAGCCTTTTTTTTGATTTTTTGAATTCCCAAAAAACCAGTCCCATTTCCCTTGAGTTGGGAATAGATGGTGCATTTTTTTCCCTGGTATAAGAAAAAAAGAGGGAGTGATGTCATGTTGTGTTTCTGAAAAAGAAAAAAGAGATGGGGGGTACATTTCATAGGATCTGGGCCTTCCCCTGGTTTCTCTTGGGAAAGGGAAAGGGTGCCAGAAGTGGGGTGATGTGGGGCAAAAACCATTGGGTCCCTTTGGGGTTTTTTGATGCAATGGGGGGATGAAGGGAAAAAAAGAAGTACTTGAAAATGGGAGGTCCTGGGGTTGAGCAATCTGTTGTCCCCGTTAACTGCTTAGAGTAGGAATATCTGGGGGAGGATGATGTCCACCAAAGGGATGGGGAGGTGATTGGTATATTTTAACAGTCAATGTAAGTTGAAGTACAAAAGGTATTGTTCAATGGTGGGTGGTGCTTATGTCAAAAGTTTCTAAAATTTTAGAAGTAACCAATTATTACATTTTTAAATTAAAAGGGTTTTCCATAATTTAGTTTGAAAGAGCATAGATACTGAAAAAGCTTTTTTTTTTTTCATTGTTGTCTAGAAGGAAAAGGGAATGTGAGCAGGAGGGGGTTTTGTCATGCTGTGAATCACTTGATTTGTCTCTTTAGCAGAGCTTCCCATTTTGAAGAATTCACTGCAGAAACCCAATCCCCATTATTGATTGCAGATGAAGTCTGACGGGTTGGGTAAGATATGAAATTTAGGGGAGAATCCCGATCCTCTTAAAAACCCAGGGGTAGAGTTTCAAACTGGGGCGTTTCCTGAGAACTGTTTATACCCGCGCCCCATCAGTAGAGCTTTCCCGGACAGTCCCGTTTAGCCGTTTTCCTTTTTCTGACTGTGATTAATGGCTCGAGTCATAAGTCACTCCACGACACCTGCAGAATAAACCAACCTTTTCATGAATTGTGTCCAAACGTTTCAGAATCATCTGATATGGTGGCTGCAGGTCAGAAGAGTGAAAGAAAAGCTGAATATTGTGGATCACATCTTGGCAGTTGAATTATGGATGTGGTGTGAAGATGACGGTGCTGAAGTGTGCTGGGAGTGGGGCAGAGGAGCTTTGAGCAAATGAAGAAAGGCCGCCCACCTCCTTGCAACACACACACTCAACACACATCTGACAAACACCCTCTCACTCGAAAAAGCTGGCTGGGCAGAATGGATTACAGATACAGTAAACACAAACAGCTTTAAATATATAGTGTTTTCTATGGAATATGTTGGCGTGTCAGGTGTTCGTGGGATGTTATAAAGTGAACAAAACACCTACAGTGTGGTACAAAAATGAATTTAAACAAAATTATATGGAAAAAAAATAAAAGATATGAAAGAGAAAACCTTATTTAAAAATGTGCCATTTTACATAGAACTATATTGGGCCAGCAGGTGCCTCCTGAGTGTGTGTGTGTGGGGTGTGTGTGTGTGTGTGTGTGTGTGTGTGTGTGTGTGTGTGTGTGTGTGTGTGTGTGTGTGTGTGTGTTGGGAAAGCAAGTTTACTGCTCCCCCCATCCACTGGAAGAAATACTTCTGTCTCTGGTGCACATCTTTCTTTTTCCTTTTTTTTTTTTTTAGATATTCCAAATATTACCTTAAAACATCTACACATACTTCAGAATGGGTCCCCATCATACAACTTAAGAACAAATTTGAAATGTTATTTTTGAAGATTAATTTTAGATATAAACAGTAAATATTAACAGAAAAAAATCTCAAAAGCTCTAATTTGTGTTTTAATTGTCTAATAATAATAAATTAAATTAATTATTAATAATAAGTTATTAAATTAAAACAAATAAAAATA
>NW_024875187.1:0-4141 GCF_018340385.1 Cyprinus carpio
TTTTTATATATATATATTTTTTATTATTATTTTCAATGGGAAAAAATGTATCAAAATGATTGCATAAATATTATTTAGTACCATGAAATTATCTCAACATATAAAAGAAAAGAAATATTATTGAAAAAAAACATATTACATTGATTTTACTGAGAAAAAAAACAAAGTTAAGTTTCAGGTGTCCGGTCACTTTTGTCCGCAAGTGTGACTCCCAAATGAACAAAACCAGAGGGTTAAAGAATGAAACCTCAAAACAGAGTGCAATTCTACATAGAGAGCAAAATTTATGTTGTCAGTAAAAATTTTATTTTTAAATTCTTGTTACCAGTTAATAATCTTCTGAACGTTTTTCATTCCTTGTTCCTATTTCTTGACAGTTTGTCTTTTAGTTTCATATAAAACCAACCAGTTAACATTCGGAAAGAAGGCTTTAGCCAAAGCATACAAATACTGTTCCTGCTCAGAACAGACTAAAATGAAAACATTTAATTTCTAATCCTTGAAAGTCAGCCCATGGATATCTGTTTTTTTTGCTATGCGTGCACATACTAATATGTAAATAGTCATGCACACAAACCGGAACAGAAGAAAGGGCTGTAGTGAATGTTTTGGCTTCTCCTTCTGTTCAGAAGTATTGTGCTGCCAGCAACAGTAGTATGTTTTCTTTCACAGTGACCCAGAGGGAATGTGACCTCTAAGCTTCTGCCAAATAGAAGGAAATTTTACATTTTATTTGATTTACCTTTCAATTCCTTATGGACCTCATTTTCAAAACTGACATTTTACTGTCTTATTCTTTATTTTACATTTGCAGTTCTCAAAATTAGAGTCTTTACATCTGTATGTAATATTTATGTTAAGAAATTAATGAAGAAATATTAGTGTTACCAGTGACAAAACAGAAAGATAAATTCTCCTTACTGAAGATAACATGACTAGAAGACATGACACTTTTGTCTTCTTCATATTTGATGCTTTTATTGTTTAATCTGACCCCAAACCAATTTCATGTTAGTTATCATAAAAGGTAAAGTTACTGAATTTAGGCGACTCGTTTTCTTATAGCTATTTCTAGTGTGCAAAAAGAGAGATGAAGGATTTGGAGAAGCAGTGTACCAGCATTATTAAGATGAGTGACATAAAGAGTTATAAAGAGGAAAAATGAAACAGGAAAAGGAGTGGGGTGAGTCTGGATTAGACTTTCTAATGTTGTAATCCACCTAAAACTCAGAAATAGATAAACATGTGCAGTGTGAGTCAGATGGATAGACTTGAGTGTTGCACTGCAAGTTAAGGCCTCTGCAGCTATATCTGTCTGTAAACAAGATACTTTATGATTATGTACTCTTTTTATGAGATTATTATAGAGTGAAATCACAGATCTGCAGTGGTTTCTTCTAAATCAGGCCTCATACACGGAAGTGCCATTGAAACAAATTGTAGTCCTGTATTTCTCTGTGATCAGCCTCTATTCTTTTCTCTTTGCTCTCTGTCTTTTAGCCTCCTAACTCTATCATTTAACCGATGCATTATTCAGTGTTTAAACAATGCTAGAGAGGCTATGAGCGGGTCTTTGTATAGGACACACACACACATATTTTAGGCTAGCACAGTGTGCATTAATAATGCACCGTGTGCCAAGGAGAGCCAGATTTACCTCGGCCTGGTTAGAGAGTGCCATCTTATACTGATACTCTTTGATTATACGACAATAGAAAACCTCATTTGCTTTTTCTCCTCTTGTCTTTCAAAATGAGATAGCTAACACTTGTAGATTGGCCCTATGTTGGCCCAGTGTGGACTAGTCTGATTTAAGGACTGGCATTAATATTTCAGAAGGCTGGTGGAGGACGTTTGGGAGCGAAACTCTTTCAAAGCCTTGTCCCAGAAAAAACGGTATGGGGTGTGCATGAGCAGCTGGAGAGATAAGCGAACAGTAGCAGGTGTAAGTAGGAGCACTGTTTTGTGATCCTGCGCTATTGTAATATTGAACAATGAACAAAAAAGCCTGTGTGTGTGTTTGTGGATGTGGATATGCTGTTTAAAACCCATTTATCTTGCAGACAGACTGGAGCACTAAAGGTGTATAAATTTAATTTCTTTATTTCTCTTTGAATTTCACCTCCAGCAATTCAGTAAATTGCATCTTGAAATGGGGAGTAAAACTCAATGAGATTGTACATGAATCGGATATATTACTCGCAGAGCTGTCCCTCCTGTTACATGTCGCGGTAGTTCCCCTTGTATCTCTCTTTAGCTCTATTACAGAAATTATTGAGCTGCCTATGGAGTGAGAGATTTTAAGGCTGCCAGAGGTAAGCCACTCTCCCACATGGAGAATATGTTACTTAAATGGATAGTTCACCCAAAAATTATGACAGTTTTGTCATAATTTATTCACCCTGTCACCCAAAAACAAATTACCATTGACTTTCTTGTATTAAAAAATATACAATAAAAATACAATAATAAACATATTTTTGTGTTCCACAGAAGAAAAAAGTCACACATATATTTGGAATGACGTGGGCGCAGTACATTATTACAGAATGAATATTTTGGGTGAACTCTCCTTTGAATGGTGCTGCTACTAAGATACAGGAGTGAATAAAAAGAGTGTAAAATGGTGAATAAGGCAAGAGAATGCGTTTATTATGAATATTTGTATACGGTACATTCCTATGGCACATAATGCGAATTCAAAAAGTGCTCCCATTTTGTACATCCTAAATCACAAGGCCCTTATGCACTCATAATTCTGTAGATGTTTTGTAGTATAAATAGTAATGAAAGTATATTCACACTGAAATTTCCAAAGGAAAAGTGCACTTTTAAATACCTGGATGCTGCACTTAAACAAACCAAAAATGTAAAGTGTGGAATGTTGGACATGTTGGACAATTTCATGCACTCAACTGTCACAAAGTCAGTGAAGAGGGAGGGCCACTAGACTCCGATTATTTATTTATTTATTTGGATTTATTTTTGCCGCTTTATGCCTTTTTTATTTAGATAGGTGGACAGCAGGTCGGTATTGAGTGAAGTTTAAGTGGGGTGAAGGTGAGAGGGGGTGGTATTGGGAAAGGTCCGTGCAGCCGGGATTTAAACTCAGGATGCCCAATGGCACTAGATGTCTGCGTACTGCCCATGAGGGAATCAGCGCCGACAGAGTCCGATTATTAATGACAAAAAAAACGTATAAAATTCATACACTACATGAGGTTGAGTACATAGTGTGTAAGTACACAGTGTAAGTGCATAGTGTATACATTTGGGACGCAGTTGCAGATTGATAGCTTAGCAACATCTTAAATGTATGCTTTTGGCATACACTTTTTTTCAGAATCAACATGTATTGCATTCAGGCTATGCATTTTATCTGTATGTTTATCTGTGTGTTCCCTGGGAATCGAACCCACATTCTTCTGCTAGTTGAACTGCAGGAACACTGGAAGAACAAATGTGAGTCGAGTCTCCTGTGTGGAGTGCTGTTTGTATAGCTTGTGGAGTTCCTGCCTATGTAGAGTGTTCCGAAAAATGTCTTTATGAGGTTCCATCTCATAGGCTCTCACCTTGTTGGGTTTGAGAATAACAGACCATCTCTCTCGCACTTTCTCTCCCCACTATGCCTCTGAGACTCTATATTTCAAGCAATGAATGCATTCGTGAATAACTCTCACAGTTCTTCAAAATTAACATTTTAAAGACTATACAAAAGTAACAAATAAATAGCGTTAAACTTTTCATGCCTACTTTAGACGCCGGTCTGGCATGAAGTTAATCAAAAAGGTGCAGTTTTTTTACTGCCAGGGGAAGAGCGAGAAAAGTGAGAGATGGAAGAGAGGAACTGTCATTTCATATTGCGAGTTAGCTGCTTAATTTGATCTTTGTAAAACTAAGTTGCTTCAGGTATGCAGCATACAGCAGTGCTCATAGCCTCAGGGCCGAAAGAGACAGAAAGAACCCTTAGAGATTTCCCCCTCTCTCCCTCCCGTTCTCTCTTCCTGAACCTCCTCTGAAGTTGCCCTTGGTTCTACATGTGTAGTGGTAATTATGAATGAGGAAGAGTTAGATCGGTACAAACCCATGAAACATTTTACAGCTCACTGCTATTGTAATAAAGATCAATGAACATCATATC
>NW_024875188.1:0-1870 GCF_018340385.1 Cyprinus carpio
GGGTGACACCCCGATTCTCCTAGGGCTCGACCATATCTGATTAGTGGATGGACAGCTGTTGGTAATTGCCATGTTAAATCACAGACTGTTCAAAAACAGTGAAGGAATTGAAATGGCTGTGATCCCGTGAACTCTGCTTGTCGCTACTCTGTTCCCCACGTTTTTACTGCTGGATGGTAGTCGCGATTGACTTATTTTGTTGCCACGATCGTTGCATTGGATTATTGTCTGCTTGTGTCAAAGCCCGGTAGTCGATGTGCCGGTCCTGCTATCAACTCGTGGCTGCTGTGAGTCTTCGTTGTCTTCTCCTCTGCTGCGCTAAGATTGCTGCCTTTCCTTGCTGTGCGGTTTGGAGCCTGCCTCGTCCGTCCTGGTCCAGTGGTTTTGTGAAGCGCTGTCCAACAAGACTGGGAGTCAGATTCGTCTGCTCCCAGTTTATTGGTGAGTGACGCCTTGTGTTAAGTTATGCTGCCTTGCCTCGTCCGAAGTTAAGATCCACGCCTCACCTAAATTGAGAGTTCCAGTCTGTCTGCCGAGTGATAATTATTTAGAGATAATATATAGCTTGTGTATATTCACGAATTGCAGTGATTTAATTGGGTATTGCACGATTGATAATTCTTCTACTGTGGTGTTGTGCTATGCTGTGTTTGTTTTCTACTGTGGAGATACTCGGCGGCTTTCTTTTGTTTCCAGTGAGTGTTGTGTTGGCGCGCAAGTGAGGATTGACAGGTGGCCTGCTGTGTAGACGCGAACTGCTGGCGTAGAGACTGATTCTGTGTTAGGAAACGCTATGGACTGTGGGGCACCTAGCTAAGGACCCCCCAGTGGATTTTGGAATGTGTTTGTTGTGTCCCCGCTTAAGCTTGAGTGAGAGAGTGTGTAAAAGCATGACGACCCTTTTTTTACTGTTGTAATTAGAGGTTATAATGAAATATATTTTTATATCGAACTGTTGTTTGGGTAGGTCTCTGTTGCAAGTTGCTCCCACCAGAAGCCAAAGGAACTTGCAGTAAAAAGATAAGGTTATTTTATTTAAGAGTCCCAGCTCTTTAATTGGGTGGGCGTGGTCGGGCTATATTGCTTAGCCATAACATTTAGGCGCCCAGTCGGCGCGGGAGGTTTGGTTTGGAAGCTTCATACAGGTCACCCAGACTATATAGTTTTTATATATATATTTATTTGTTGAATATGATGATGATGCCGGTTTATGGGTGCACCTTGGATCCCTAAATTTAAAGGGCGGGTGGTGATTTAAAATTTAATGAGTGGAAAGAACAAATTCAGAGTTTATTGCATGTAAGGGAGTTTAATGAGCAGCAAAAAGTTGGTATAGTGTTGGGGGCATTAACCGATGAAGCTAAGCGGGAGGTTTGTGTCTTAGGGGATACAGACCGTGATACTGTAGCAAAAATTCTGAAACATCTAGATACCCCATGGAGATCAGGTCCCTGTATTAATTTGAGATCACAATTTTTTAGCTGCATAAATTCGTTAGTGAGAGTTTAAGAGCCCATGTTCTCAGGCTGCGGGAACTGTTCTGTAGACTAAATAAGCGAAACCCAGATGGTCCCCTTGATGAAAGCCACTTGTTAGACCAGCTTTTGATGGGGCTCCGTAATGCAGAACTAAGGAGCACAATTAGGACCTATGCACGCCGTAATCCGGACGCTACTTTTAATACCGTATTGGAGGAAATCTTTTTGCTGGAACGTGAACAGCGCCTGGGGCTGGACATGAAATTGTAGCACAAGCTGTAGGTGGGTCCTCTGTTTTTAAATCAGTAACAGGGAAGGAGGACTGGGCTGAGACTTTTCGGCAGGAGCTTCTCCAGGAAGTGAGGGGCAGATGAATGCATTAAGGCAAGAAA
>NW_024875189.1:0-1896 GCF_018340385.1 Cyprinus carpio
GCGATACAGAGCTTTGAACATGACTCCAGAGACTGGCCAAAGAGACTGATCTCACAGCGCTGAATTCAAAAGTCAGCTTAATCCAATGGCCAATGCATACCAGGCTGCCTCCACAAGCACACGCCAATGTGCTAGCATTCCTGGAGAAAGATGTCCTACCCAAGCACCATTAACTCACTCAGTTTGAATCGCTTGCCTGCTCCTGGCCACCAAAGTTCTCTCATGAAGCCCTAAAGTATGTAGGATCTGGAAGATGTCCTTCATACCTTATAGACCGCCAGCCTCTCCCAGCTCATGAAAAAATGTTCATTTAAAAAACTATCTGAGTGGAGTAGCTAACGTAGTGTGCTGTAGGAATTTCTTCTATAGAAACTCAGAAGAAAAAAACAAAGCATATCAGGGGGCCTTACAAGGTGCCTGGAAAGAAAGGTAGGAAAACCACTTCATCTTGCAAAAGGCCTTTAGGGGAACAAGCTCATGCAAATGACCCAGGTTAGTACCAATAGTCCTGTTGCGCCGAGTTTGCTGACTTCCATACTGGGATGCATTGAAACAATGCATCCATGTAGAAAGTTGGCCATCTTGGATGACTGTGAGAAGAGAACCACAAGTTGCTGAAGAGGTTACCGAGACTGGATCCTGCGAAGATGGAGCAGGAGTTGTCACGGGAAGGTTGGACGAATCCGGGGATTACTAAGCTTTTCCTGTTTCAGAGGTTCATCCAGAAGGAGCTCGTATAGCCTGTAACCTGTCTTTCACTTCTGATCAAGGCCACGAATGACAGACAGCCAAAGAGAGCTAGAGCACTTCACACACAAGCACTAAAGGGAGACAATCCCATGGAAAAGGTTGAGAAAGTGTTCAGCACCAAGTCAGAAGCCACCTTGTCCTATCTGCAAAAGATCGAGATGCCGGCGTCATAAAGTGCCTACCTTTGCAGCAAAAATCTCTGGGAAGATAAAGAAGACTAGCCTATACAGGGAAACAAATTGGTGCTTTATGGATGTTTGAGAAAGGGACACAACAGTAAGGATTGCAGACGCGACATTCTTGGGCTTATGCAGCAGACGTCCACCCCACCTGTCTACAGAAGAGAGAGAGAACCAATCTGTGAAACAAAAGAGAGGAAACAGTCCACTTCCACAGACAAAGGTACTAGTCAGGAGGGGAGATCAAAGTGACGCCCCATGCAGTTGACGCGCGCGTCTTTGCCACATCAAGCATCGTCCCTGGTTTCCTTTCATGTCATCTGCAAATGAACCACAGAAAGAAGTTATAACTATGCTCTTCTGGATACCGCGAGAGGAATCAACATTCATTTTAGAAGACCCACTCAAGAGCTGAATGTGGAGACTAAACCAAAATGCCTCAAACTGAGCACCATGACAGCTGCTGTTGACACAACTCCATAGCAAGCCAAAAGTGGTCTACGGTCTACAAGTTCGAGGCCTACAGTCTGAAAAAACAGAGTCAGCATGCAAGACCTACACTCGGTGGCTTCATCCGGTCGACAAGTCTACATCCCGACTCCAAAACAGCGCTGCTCTGGTCCTCATCTAAAGCATCTAGCAAACAAACTCCCGCTGCTGAAGGACTGTGAGGTGGGACTGTTAATTGGAAGTGATTGCCCGTTGGCGTTAGCCCCCCCAGGAAGTCATCACAGGAGGCTAAAATGATCCATTCGCCCAGAGAACGGAACTCGGCTGGACCATTGTAGGCTCATCCAATCCACATCTGGATCGTCAGGGAAACCAGAGGTTCGTCCATCGAGTGACAGTGAAGGAAATACCAGCGCCATCACCCACTGATGTGCTGAAGGTCTTGGAATCAGACTTCAATGAAAGGAAGTATGCAGACAAAGACAAGTATGTAGTAATACTGCACCGAACGAAGTAC
>NW_024875190.1:0-2081 GCF_018340385.1 Cyprinus carpio
ACTAACCAATAGTTTTTAAAATGGATACTAAAAAAAAAAAAAAAAAAACTAAAATAGTGCTTCATTTACAAAAAAAAAAAAGTAGTAATAGTAATAATAATAATAACAGTAATAGTAATAGTAAATGTTGAAATTACCACACTCTAATAGGGCCCTATGAAATGTTTAATTTTTTCCTAAATTCCATTTTATTTATTTCCAAATTCTGTTAATTTTTCCTGGATTCTGTTTTTTCCATTTTAATATTACTCCACTCCTTTTTAATAGTTAAATTAAAGTTAATTAATCATAAAGTATCGAATTAAATAAAATTGAACTTACATTTTAAATACAGTTTATTAAGTTTAACAAAAATTACATGATTAGGGCCCTATGAAATGTATTATTTTTTCTCACCATATTTTTTTTATTGTTACCAAATTCTGTTTTAGCATGTCTAATTATTTAAATGCATAAAACAACTTAATTTATTTATTTTTTCTTAAAGAAGCCTAATGATTTTTCCCCTCAAAATTCTGTGTGTATTTACATTTTTATTGTTGTTTAATCAAGGCATGAAACTGTCTTTTAATTACTTAAAATTAAGCAAACTTTTTTTGGCAAACAAAGGGGATTAACTATTAAAGTTAAAACATGGAAGAAATATTGTGTGATTACTCCTTAAAAAAAAAAAAATACTTGCGTTTATTTCATTTTGAAGTAATAGTAGTAGGCTATGTACATTCTACTGTAAGGCTGGACTTTTTATTTTTGACGAGGTTGATTACCTTTACAATTCTGTGTATGTGATGTAAGGCTAGTTTTTCACCAAAATCAAGCAGTCAAGCTCATAAGAAAGCTTCATGGAAGTGACTCTCAAGAGCAGTTCTGGAGATGTTTGCTTCATGTGTTTAGTCCTCATTTAGTGAGGCGGCAGACAATGAAATCACCCGCTGGCCGTCGCAGCTGAACTGTAATTCGTTTTTTTATGAATGGATTCCTTGATTCTATCGCGTTTTCTGCATCAGCGGGAAACATAGGGCCTACAATTATACCAGCACAGTGTTTACTGCACTTTAACTGCTTCTTTTTATTGAACCTCAAGTGATTGTCTAATCAAAATAAAAGAGCAGACTGAGTCTAGGAGAACTCATCGTATCACCACACTCCGGACGCGTCACGTCCAACTCGAGCAGTGGTCTAAAACTGTTTATTTATTCACCAAACGGACACAAGTTTACTTCAAGAATGAACAATGAGGCATAGATAAGTTTGAAGTTCAGTGTTTAAAAAAACGGAGCAAACGGAAAGAGTGATCTATATTATAGCTCTATAAATGAAGCATACCGACTTTATTAGAGCCACAGAAAGACAAACGTTTCGATGAAAATGCTCAATATACATTCATTATGTACATTAACAACGACTACGATGCAATATAATGTAATTTAATGGAAAACTATGTGAATGGCGCGTCTGAAGTTTTTTGCTCTGTTCAGCGTGCAGCGTCACGCGTACTAAAACAAACAGCACATGCTGTCAGTGATTTCAACCACTAGAGGCCGCTCTCGCACTGTATAATGAAAACAGAGCCTTCTCAGCCGCCCCAGCACATAGACAGTAAAAGAAATGGACACAGCGACCCCATTGGATTCAACGGAGACAAGTGAAGTCAATTAGAAGCACGCACTTCCTGGTGGTCGAGCCGTACGCGCAGACTCAAACTGAGCTTGATGACGAGATGTCACGTGAGCAAACTGTCTGACAATTGTAAGTCTTCTAATCGCTGTGCCAAGAGAAATCTGAATCACCCACCGAATTCCTCAAAACGTTGTTGAACAATTTTGTCCCGTTGCTTTATGGACTCTCTATGGGCTTCTCCCTTGACTTCATGCCTCATAGGCAGTAAAAGATTGCCCCGAAGCCCTCCTGTCCATACGGTATTCTTCTACTGTGCAAGAGAGTCGCAGGTTATGACGCAATCGTTAGCCTATTTTTACAAAAACTGCTTCACGGGCCATAACGAAGATAAAGGTAATGGAGCCTTTTTATACATTTTCGCGGTTTTCTTTAGAAATAATGAATGGACAAATGGAGCCCTT
>NW_024875191.1:0-1826 GCF_018340385.1 Cyprinus carpio
TGGTCATTAACCGGGACCCACTTTATTATAAATATATTATAATATTTAATAGTATATTATATATATATATATTTTATATATATACAACATAATTCTTTAAAAAATATCATACCCTTTATGCAAATCCTTCCCTAACACAAGAAGTACCAGTATACTTTATTTCACACATTGCACGCTCGTAGTTCTTTGCACTTTAGTACAATGCTAGTACGACGAATACTAGCCAGTCACGACTGTTTCCCGAACACAGTTGCATCTCCAATCGTTTGAACCACATTAGTTCAACAATTTAGGGCCATTATAATGACGTCACACACATGTAGTGGAGGATAACTTCTGCTAATTAATTGATTCGAGATATCTGAGATGCTGCTGTATTGAAAAAGGCACCTGATGACTAATTTACATATTTGTTTGCTGTCTACTCCTGGGTTCCCTTAGGCATTTATGCACATGCGCACCTTAAAAAACGGTGCTTATTGAGGACGCGCTAAAATGTATTGGATTAAAAATGCATATATATTTAAATAGCAAGGAAGGTGTAGATTGTACTGCATAAGTTAGCTTGCTTATTGTACTTAAAAAGCATAATTTTATTTAAGCCCACATATGTCTTACATGAGAGAAGAAATCTATGCTTCTAACCACAGATGGAGAGCCATAGTTCCCACCACGTAACACTGTTTGCGAATGTTTGTTTAGTTCATGGTTTCAGGAAAATGTCACGAGCTTTCTGGAGCATCTTCTGGAGCTGACAGCTGCAAATACCTGTCAGGGTACATTTTCCTAACAGCACTTGAAATCACTCACTGTTATTCTAACACATTTGTTAATAATTTAATATAATTCAGTCATCTGTAAATAACACTCTCACTGTCATCATTTAATGAACAGGTTAAAAATCTTTGCATTAACCTCTTTGTGATTAAGCAGGAGATGGGCAAAAACTTGGTACTGGGAGGACCATTTATGCAGTTTAAGCAAAGCCTATGAGCTTACACCCCTCTGGCTAACTTAATTAGGATTACTAGAATGCTACAGATGAGTTTTATCAGGGTCAGAACTTAACTCATTTCATATTTAAACTATAAACACATGTACAGTATAACA
Organism: Cyprinus carpio; assembly: GCF_018340385.1. Classification (NCBI taxonomy): domain Eukaryota; kingdom Metazoa; phylum Chordata; class Actinopteri; order Cypriniformes; family Cyprinidae; genus Cyprinus; species Cyprinus carpio. The sequence continues at coordinate 1,111 of NW_024875191.1, forward strand.
GTGAATGATTTCAGAAAAAGAAGGAAAGAAAACATACCTTTATTGGTTGCCGCTGTCTTTTTTTTCCCTCCCTGTTGATAGGCGCCCAAATTAGCTCTTCTGATTGGCTGATCTCTGAACAGTGCCCGCCTTTGCCTCTACAGATGCACATATCACTTTTGCTCCATTTGTCACACAGATATGTGGTGCAAAAGCGGGAATGCGCAAAACTTGTCATTTGCAAGTGACAGTTTTGAGACTCATAGCAGCAGATGCACGCCGTTGTCGTTGTGCACTTGTGTTTGTGTCAGAAAAAGCATTCAAGGAAATAAAATATGTAAGAAAACATTCTACAAGCGTGCAAATCTCATTGCAAGAATTCACACACTGTTTTGCGTATGTACAAAATTCGTCTGTGACTTCAATTTTGATGCAGGTGTGGAATGTGTGTTGCACCATATTCACTGCAGCAATAGTAGCAAAATGTGAGCCTACGAGTTTCTTTATTTTTGATTCATAGAATAGGATTTGTGCACCTGCAGTGAAGCATTCGAGGGAAGGTGTAAGTATTGTGGTTTTTGTTTGTGGAAGAGGAAAAAAATCTACAAGTTTGCAAATTTGTCTGTGACTTCAAATTGTGATAACACATGTGTGGCTATTCTCTACAACTACAAATTCTGCTGTCACAGACACTCAGTTTTTTTTTTGCACCAAATATACCTTCATAGTACGTCCCT
>NW_024875192.1:0-1987 GCF_018340385.1 Cyprinus carpio
GACCCATAAGGTTTATCAAAGTGGGCCCGTATGTTTTCCCATTCAGTAACCCATTTAGAGATTTCCTGTGGGTACTACCTTGGGCCCATGTAGGCAGCCTATATGGGACTGATTGTGTTTGCCCATGTCTTACCCATATGGTTTGGTCAAGCGGGCCCCATGTGTTTTCCCATTCATACCATTTAGAGATTACCTTGTGAGACTTCCTTGGGCTCATGTAGGCAGCCTATATGGGACCAGTTGTATTTGCCATGTCTGACCCATATGATTTATCAAGTGTGCCCCATATGTTTTCCCATTCATAACCCATATAGAGATTACCTATGTGGATTCTAACTTGGGCCCATGTAGGCAGCCTATATGGGACTGATTTTGTTTGCCCATGTATGACCCATATGGTTTGGCCAAGGGGCCCCATATGTATTTACCTATTCAGATCCCATCTAGAGATTACCTATGTGGGGTACCACCTTGGGCTCATGTAGGCAGCCTATATGGGACTAGTGTGTTTGCCATGTCTGACCCAAATGGTTTTATCAAGTGGGCCCCATATGTCTTCCCCATTCATAACATATAGAGATTGCCTATGTAGAAAGGGGACTACCTTGGAGCCCATGTAGGCAGCCTATAGGACTGATTAATTTGCCAATGTCTGACCCATAAGGTTTATCAAGTGGGCCCGTATGTTTCCCATTAAGTAACCCATTTAGAGATTTCCTTTGGAGGGTACTGCCCAGGCCCATGTAGGCAGCCTATATGGGACTGATTGTGTTGCCAATGTCTAATACTGATAAACCCAAATGGGCCCCCACATTGTCATTGCCCATTCTGGGCCCAATGCACTTTCATTTCCCATTGAAGTGACCCAAATGGGACCGCTTGTAGGTAGCCCACCTGTTTTTGCCCATGTGGGACCTACTTAGCTGGCCCAAGTGGGCCCCAGAAAAGATACCCATTTTTGGGACCATACCCCACTTGATACCCACGTGTAGCCCAGGCATATAAACCATGTGGGGCCCACGCGCCATATACATGTTGGCTGGGGATGCTACAGGAGGGAGAAAGTGCTTTTCCAGCACTTGTGGAGTCATAAGCAGTATTTTTGTGGGAAGGAGCCTGAGACCATAGAAAAGCTTAAATTCGAGCTATAAGCAAAATGAGAGGTTCTGTGCTTCACTTTGCTGGCGGTCGTTGAAAGCTGCATCTGGAGGTGTACTTTAATCCCCTATGCAAGCTCTTGCCATCTCTCTCTATGGTTTGGTGGTAATGAAGAAGGTATTTGTGTGCGGTAATCCCTTGGGTGACTGTCTGTACACTTAGTGACATCTGGTTTCCAGAATTAAAGAAGATGCCAAAGATACACAAACACACACAAATACGCATGAAAGAAAACACTTACTGCAAACCAGAAAGCTTTGGATGCTTAGTGTCACGTGCCTGATCACACCCATCTGGGTTCATGGAGTGTGCTGGGCTTATGTATTTTTTTGCATTACAAAGTACATGTGTTTGATCTAGCATGTGTGCTTAGCAAAGTGTTTTCTTCAATGTGCTTGCACTTAGAAGTAATGACTCTCTTAAATAAAGGCAATCATTTATTTTGTCTATCAGCATTTTCTCATTAACGAACATACAAAAATCTTGGGAGGATTCTGACCATTTATAATAATTTTTATAGCAAATTTCCCAAACTCAGTGGCACTTTACAATCAGATTAATACAGAGGCAGGCAAATTAATTAATTTTTTCCTTGAACAATCAAAAATGCACTTTCACTCCCTGTCAAATATTATTTATTCATTTTGTAGCAGAAAATTAATAGTGATGGAAATGTAATAGCATGGAAACTTATATATGCATCACAGTAGGATTATGTCACTGTATAATAAAAGTAATATTTATATGGAGAAGAATTTATCCAGCTTGTGCATTTTACAATCAAATGCATATTAAGCAATTATTTCTGTCAGCATACAGAAGATGCGGT
>NW_024875193.1:0-2289 GCF_018340385.1 Cyprinus carpio
TCGTTCGTTTGCACTCTGTAGGGATTTGATGATGTCCATCTTTTTTTCTTTAGCACTGTTCATTCTCAGGACGAGCACTTTCCTCTCATTGTCAGTCTCTGTGTTGAGAAATATGTAGGATTCTGAGGGCGAAACTCTCTGGAATCCATCAACAAACTCCACATCTCTCACTGTGCTCTGAATGATGGCAACTGATACTTCTGCTAGTTTTGAGAAAATCCCTCCTGGCTGAGACTGTAAAGTGTTCCATAAGGCAACAACAGAATACCTGGTACCTTGAGCTGTTTTGTCGTCGTCCTTTTCCCAACTAAGAGATACCTACCAGCTATGAAGGCGACAGATTTCTCATTCTGTCTCGGTCCTACCAATATATAACTTTCATAATGATACTGTTTGTAATATCATTTATATCAAGAACTTCACAATATCCTTCTTTAAAAGTCCCACACATTATCAGGGTGCCGTTCGCGTCAAAAGGCACCAGAATGTTGACTCTGTTATGGTGAATGGCATTAGTGATGTCTTTCCTCTTCTCCTCATATAGATCGTGTCTCATCTGATGTAGTCGATGGTCAGTAAGAACAAATAACTTACCGTTACCAACTACAAAGTTCTTAATGTCTCCATCAAAGTTCACCACATCACCGCAAATGCAATATTTCAAAAGTAAAAGTATTCCAAGTAAGTATCTTCTCATCTTGCACACGTGACGAGCAGCTGAAGTTTAGGAGTCTTGTCACAGAGACATTGCGCTCAGAAGCGTTCACTCGTGAAGTGGATGGAAGTGAAAGCAGTGCTCTGAGGATGCACATGACGTCCGCGCAACACACCAACACAAATCTGTAGACCTTATTGCGACATGAAAGTTATACCATTTAATGATGAAAAACATTTTATGATCTAAACACAAAAGAAAATACGAGTCAGGAACAAGTCTGACCTCTTTTGGATTCAGTTTACTGCCCAGCAAACATTTGGACGTTTAACGACCGTTGAAAAGACGTCCCTCCGTCACATCCGAAAACTTAGGCAGGTGACTTGCTGCCTCGCTGCCGTATCAGCCAATGACTTTGCAGGCAGCGTTTTTGCATGAAGGCACCTCATGAAACTGATTTTGGACAGGCTTCTGAGGCAGAGTAAATTAGTTTCTAATGATCTACAGCAAAATATAGAGAGCTTTGGTGATAAACTAAGTGATATTTCATTACTGCAATATTACTTCGCTAGAAATGGCATAAAAGTGGAAAACGTTGACCAAAAACATATATTTACACACAAACTGACCACCGATCGCAACTTTCAGACGCCATCTTTAGTTTTTGGCTTAACTGTCACAGAAAGGATCGCACAGGATTGTGGGATATCAAAGGCAGCGAAGGATACATCTATGCTGCCTTCAAAAATCGGCCAGATGAAGGCATCTCAGTAGACAGGAACTGAAACTAACATTAAATTCGGACATGCTTGATGATGCCTTCCTACCTTGGAATGCGTCCTCTGAAGGCAGCATTTTTCAGTTTTCGGACGCAGCCACTATGTGGTTGAAAACAGTCAAAATGAAAGTTCTTCTTCTTCTTCTTCTTTTTATTGTTTTATTGGCGGTTGGCAAACCAGCTTTTAAAGTACCAAATCACTGCATGGAAAGTGTGACACTAGGTGATGGAATGGAAAACTACTATCTAGCAATACAAAAAAAAAAAAAAACAAAAAAAAACTTATTTATGTAACCTTATATCCTGTTTATCAACCGTGTATCTCTCAAATATTTAAATGCAATAGTGTGTACACCCCCTGGCCGTACCGCCAAGTGCACTCTGAAATAAATCTTTATTGCTAACTGAACTTTCAGTTCCTTAGATTTTTTTTTTTTTTTTTTTTCCATTAGCTGAAAAGCCTGTTCCTCATTATATGCTTGATATTGAACAAGCACATGCTCCACTGTTTCTGCCACTCCCCACAAATGGATGCACCCATCTGTCCTTGTTAATTCTTTACCCAACATGTGTAAATAATAATTTAATCTGGTGTGCCCAATGCGTATCCTCGAGATAATCGTATCATCTCTTCTGGATCCATAATTTCTCCTTTCACTCCCCACTGTATCCTGAATATTGTACAGATGTCCTTCCTTTTAACTCCTTATTCCAGTTGTCTTGCCAGATATTTATAACAGCTTTTCTTACAATACACTTAGCTTCAGCTTTGCTTAATGGAATCTCTATGTCGACTTCATCCTTTTTTAATCCTGTCTTTGCCAGTTTGTCCACTATCTCATTTCCCTCAACTCCA
>NW_024875194.1:0-1005 GCF_018340385.1 Cyprinus carpio
CACCTAATCAACCCTTCTAATTATATCAGCCTGTAAATTTCTAGCAGTAGCTTCCAACACTACTGAAATCCAGTACTAGGATATATGGCTACGAAAGTGACCAAACGTGGTAAAAGGCCTCCTATGGATCACTACAAACTCATCGCCGACGGAGTAAACTCTTTTCATTAAAGAACCCGTCCGGCCCATCCACATATCATTCCCTCATTCTATTCCTAGCCGTGCCCCAGTACTTTCTGTATTAACTCCTAGCTACAACCTTATGAGCAATACCTATACCCCACCCAGTAACTGACCTCGGTCAGGATGAGCATCAAATTCAAATATGCATTACACTGGAGCCTCTACGGGCCGTAGCGCCCAAACAATTTCTTGTATGAAGTTAGCCTAGGACTAATCCTCTTATCCGTAATTATCTTCTCTCAGGAGGATATACCCTACAAACATTTAACATCACCCAAGAAAGCATTTTGACTCATCCCTGCCTGACCTTTAGCCGCAATATGATATATCTCAACATTAGCCGAAACAAACTGGAGCTCTTCTTCCTAGCCGAATACGCCAACATCCTTCTAATAAACACCCTCTCAGCCGTCCTATTTTTAGGAGCCTCACATATTCCAAGCATACCAGAACTTACGACAATTAATCTCATAACCAAAGCCGCACTACTCTCTATTATATTCCTATGAGTACGAGCCTCGTACCCACGATTCCGATACGACCAACTAATACACTTAGTATGAAAAAAACTTCCTTCCCCTCACACTCGCCTTTGTACTATGACACACTGCCCTACCAATTGCACTAGCAGGGCTCCCCTCCACAACTATAATTAAGGAACTGTGCCTGAGCACCTAAGGACCACTTTGATAGAGTGAATTACAGGGGTTAAAATCCCCTCAGTTCCTAGAAAGAAGGGAATTGAACCCATACTCAAGAGATCAAAACTCTTGGTGCTTCCTTTACACCACTTTCTAAAGGCGGGGTCAGCTAATAAAGCTT
>NW_024875195.1:0-2043 GCF_018340385.1 Cyprinus carpio
ACCAGCCTTCAGCAAGGTACAAGCAAACACATTACCACCACACCGCAGTCACGATTGTGCCATTGATCTAATTCCAGGCTCATCACCACCCGGGGCGAGTATTTCCATTATCATTACCCGAGTCAGAAGCTATGGCCAAGTACATCGAGGAGGGAGTTGGAGAAGGGGTTCATACGTCCGTCCACCTCTCCTGCTTCAGCTGGCTTCTTCTTTGTCCGTAAGAAGGATGGAGGTTTGCGCCCTTGCATCGATTATCGTGGACTCAACGAGATAACAGTAAAGTTTCGCTATCCACCTCCACTGGTGCCCTCTGCATTAGAACAGCTACGAACTGCACAATACTACACCAAATTGGATTTGCGCTGCGCATACAACCTCATCCGCATTAGGGAGGGGGACGAGTGGAAAACAGCTTTCTCAACCACCAATGGGCACTACGAATACCGGGTGAGTGCCGTTCGGACTGGTCAATAGTCCTTCGGTTTTCCAATCCTTTGTCAATGACATCTTCAGAGACATGCTACTAGGACTGTTATCACATACATTTCGACGAAGACTTTGATCTATCTTAGATACCCTCTGGAGGAACATATCCAACATGCGGAGAGCCGCGGCTGCATGACTGAACACCAACCTATGCCAAGGCGGATATGCACTCCATACCACCTCCATCCACCTTCTAAAGGCCGCCATCAGTCCAGAGGGGGTCGCCATGGATGGTGAGCGTCACCAAATGGTCCAACCCAAAACACTAAAGGAACTCCAGCGCTTTCTGGGGTTTGCTAATTTCTACGCCCGTTTCATCGAAACTTCAGCTCTGTGGTCAGTCCCCTCCGTCAATGGTCAAAAAAGGAACCCCGCTCATTACACTGGTCAGGGGCTTGCTCTCCAAGCATTCAAGAGCAAAAGCGGTTTTGTGACTGCCATACTCCACCATCGGTTATCCTCTTCAGTTTCTGCGTCGAAGTGGGCGCCTCCAACACTGGTATGGGCTATTCTCTCTCAACGCCAGAGTTCTACCGCTAAACTCCACCCATGTGCCTTTACTCCCGCAAACTCAATGCTGCTGAACGTAACCACGACGTGGAGACCGTGAACTCCTCGCTATGAAGGCGCCTTCGAGGAGTGGAGACACTGGCTGGAGGGGGCCAACTTTCCTTTCACTGTACTAACAGATCATAAGAACCTTGAGTATTTGCGGCTCAGCCAAGCGCCTCAATCCACGGCAGGCAAGATGGTCATTGTTTTTCTCCCGATTCGACTTCTCAGTTACCTACCGGTCCGGGCTCCAAGAACACAAAGGCAGATGCGCTATCCCGTATTCACGAAGATGAACAGATCTCCTCCGAACCTGAATCTATACTCCCTCTCAAGGTAATCATTGCACCCGTACAATGGGACATCATGACACTTATCCAACAACACAACTCTCAACATGCACCTCCAACAACTTGTCCTCCTGATAAGGTTTACGTACCACCCACTCTACGCGATCAAATACTCAACCACACGCACTGTTTGCCCACCTCCGTCATCCAGGTATCACGGCTACCATTCATCTGCTTCAGAACCGGGTTCTGGTGGGAATCATTACCCAAAGACACCATAGCCTTCATCCAACAATGCCAAACCGTGTAATGCGCACAAGACTCCCCGCCAATTGCCAGCCGGATTACTCCAACCACTCCCCATCCCACAACGACCTTGGTCCCACCTGGCAATAGACTTTATCACTGATCTACCTGTCTCTCAAGGTAACACTGTTGTTCTTACTGTGATTGATCGATTCTCCAAAGCCTGTCGCCTTATTCCTCTACCCAAACTGCCTACTGCTCTGCAAACTGCCGAACTACTCTGTAACTGGGTCTTCCGTCTCTATGGACTACCGGAAGATATAGTCTCCGATAGAGGTCCTCAATTCACATCCCGTCTCTGGAAAGCCTTCTTCCAAGCCCTCGATGTAAACGTAAGCCTGACCTCCGGTTACCACCCTCAATCCAACGGTCAGGTCGAAAGACTCAATCAGGAACTCACCCGGTTCCT
>NW_024875196.1:0-1610 GCF_018340385.1 Cyprinus carpio
TAATGTCTCCGGGATGCCGTGGCGTGCAAAGATAGACTTTAGGTGCGTAGTGACATCTGCAGAGCTGGTGAGTGAGAAGATTTGCCACCTCAACATAACGTGAATAGTAATCCACAACTAAAAGATAAGTTTTCCCCTTCAGGACAAACAGATCTGTCCCTAGCTTTTGCCAGGGCCTCTCAGGAAGATCCGATGGGATCAACGGTTCAGTGTGATTAGTGCGCTCTTTAATGCAAGCATGGCATTTCAGAACCAGCTCATTCAACTGTTGGCTAAGTCCCGGCCACCACACACTTTGCCGTGCACGTGCTCTGCACTTAACTACACCTTGATGCCCTTCGTGGAGTCTGTCGAGGACATCATTTCGCAATGCAGAGGGAATGACAAGTCTTGTACCTTTCAGAAGAAGACCGTCATGAACAGATAGGTAAGCTCGCTCGGACCAGTAAAGCCTCTCAGTCCCTGTACAACAACCTGACTCAGGCCATCCATCCTGACACTGATTTGAGGGAGGGTGTTCTCTCAGGTTGTCCAGGAAAGATTGACTTGCTGGGAGATGCTCCACAATGCTGTCCACATAAATGTTAGTGTTTCCATAAACTCGTCAGTCATCCATGTGATTTCTTTATGAGCAGGTAGTGAGCACGTGACAGAGTGTCGGCAGTCCATAAGTGTTTTTCCCTTTCCAGGAACATGAGAAATCTTGTATGAATAGCGCATCAGCCCCATACGGAAACGCTGGATGCGGGAGGTAGGGCATCCAAGTCCTGGCCACCAAGGAGATTCAACAGTGGTTTGTGATCGGTTTCCATATCAAAAAAGTTGGACACAATCAAAAAGTCACTTAAATCTCCCTCACATGCCCAGGTCAGCCCAAGTGCCTCCCTTCCACTTGTGCATATCTTTGCTCAATAGGAGTAAGAGAGCCGTTGATGCGTAGGCAACAGGTCTCCACCCACACCATCTTTTTTGCAGCAGGACTGCTCCCAGTCCGCATTTATGATGCGCCTGCAGATATTTTGAGCTGCTTGTTTGCACCATACAAGGCCAGCACTGGAGCAGATGACACACAAAGTTCTCTTTCCAAAGCCTTTAAAAGCTTTAATCTGTTCTTCCCCCAGAACCAACAATTTTCTTTTTTTTGACAGGAGACTTCTGAGTGGTTTATCTTTTCCAGCCAGATGGGGAATGAATTTTCCCAGCTGGTTGACTATACCAAGAAAACTCCTTAGCTCACTATCGTCCATGTGGCAGACCACACCATCCAGGCCCTCAGTGACTTCAGTTACCATACGATTTTGGAAGTGCTCAGGTGCCGATGCGATACCGAAGGGCAAACGATTGAAGAAGTACCGCCCAAACGGTGTGATAAAAGTCGTCAACTTGGCAGACTGTTTTGCTAGAGGTATTTTCCAAAATCCCATGTTTGCGTCTAACTTGCTAAAAACACAGGCTCCCGCTAACAATCCAAGAGTCTGTTCAACTGGAAGGAAGTATGAATTTCTCCCTTCGCACTGATTTGTTGAGCTTTGTTAGGTCAACACAAATGCGTGGATCCCCTGACTTTTTAGGCACCACGACAAGGCCTGCACACCACTCTGTGGGTTCTT
>NW_024875197.1:0-1689 GCF_018340385.1 Cyprinus carpio
CCACATTTTTAAATCCGTCTCTGAGGTAGAGGGACTTTATTACGGTCAGTGCAAGCTACAGGTTGAACGCTGTGATGCAGGAATCGGATGACGAACTTGAACCCTAACGGTGAGATTCATTTAGGCTAAGGTAATGCCCATGAGGAATAACGATAACGTTATACTATTCTGAGTCTGACTGTATTATGCAGAACTACAGGTCTTTTGTAAGTAGTTTATAATTAGTTCAAAACCGTTTTTTCTCTCTTTAATATATAAAAAAAGTTCAACATGTCCATGTATCAAAATAGGTTGGAAAATTCATACAGGCCCATCACTGTCCACAGTATAAGTGAAAGTTAAATGAGCAGACCCCATCCAGACCAGATAAGTACTTGGCAGCGAGCTCCAGTGGGTATATCGTGAATGAAGAGCCGCAGTTTGCTCCATACTATGGATCAAAACCGCCGCTCATGACTGTGTTGGTTATTGTATTATATGCATTTTGATAGTAAAATGCATTTGGGGACTGTTCTTTACGTGTTCATTAATGGTTTGTTTAAGTGTATGTGTGTAATCTTGTGGTGGGGTTTTCTTTTTTTTTTTTTTTTTTTTTTTTTTTTTTCCTCCATTGCTATGGCAATATTTACAGGACAAACCAAAGTAATTAATGGCTAATAATTCAGAGATCAAAAATTACCAGTTGAATATAAGAGGGTTGAAACAATCTTGTAAAAACTTAAACAAATACTGGGTAAACTGGAAGCAAATGAAATCGAGCGTTGTTTTCTACAAGAAACACATCTGATAAAAGATGATATTGGCAAAGTTACTAAGAGATGGCCGACAAGTTCATTATGCCTCTTTCAATTCTCCTCGTGCAAGAGGGGAGTTATGATTCCTCATTCACAAGTCTATCCCATTTCCAATTAAAAGGACAAATGTATAGATCCTTCAGGGGAGATACATAATTTTAATGGTACAATTCTAACCACACAAATTAATCTAATAAATTTATATGCACCTAATGAGTAATGATCCCAATTTTTATCAAAATTTATTTCTCACCATATCATCATACAGTGGAAACTCACGTAATAGGAGGAGACTTCAACTGTGTATTGAATCCATCATATGACCGCTCCTCAGGAATAGGGAATGCTCATCAACAAACCCAAAGGGTTATTGAAAAATATATGTCGGATTTGAATTTGACTGAAATCTGGAGATACCTTAACCCTAACAAAAAAAGAATTTTCATGCTTCTCCAGTACCTATAAAACATTTTTCTAGAATAGATTATTTTTTAATTTCAAATAACCTAATTTCAAAAGTTGGTAAATGTTATTATGATAGTATTATACTTTCGGACCATGCCCCCAATTACAGTAACAATCTTTTATGGACACTAAAATAGATCAGTATTTTCTAGTGAATACGAACCAGACAAGTGCCTCTGTGAAATGGGAGGCCTTTAAAGCCTATATAAGAGGGGAGATACTAAGCTATACAAGGCATAAAACCAAATTATATTATACTCCAAGTTGGAAACCTAGAAAAGCAAATTAGCAAAAGCAATAGAGCAAGAACCATTTAATAGATATGATCCTCTGAAATGAAAAAAAGAAATATTAATACTCAAAGCCCAATATAATGAATTAACTAGTAGCAAGATAGTTAAAAATTTAATGTGGATTCTATGAGTCTTAA
>NW_024875198.1:0-1895 GCF_018340385.1 Cyprinus carpio
CTGAATGGATAAAAAGTTGTTTTGTATTTTAAAGTTAGAAAATTTAGGTAACAGCAGGCCACTGTAAATTCAATCTTTGCCTAACATTAACCCTCTAAAGCCCACTGTTGTAATATTAAAACATCAGTTTTAGCTGGAGTTAAATACATCTGCAGATTTTTTTTTTTAACACAACTAATAGGTCCAATTGTTCAGTCTTGTTATGCTATTGGATGGTAGATTTTGTAAAAAAAAAAAAAAAAAAAACTTTGTTCAACTGGGTATGAACTAACACAGTCTGGAAATTTGCCCTAAAACACATCATTGTGTTTTACTAAACTAGATAAATTAACATTTAAGTTAGTGAAAAAAATGCCTAAAATATTACACAATGCCTAAAATATAAACAGCTTCTTTGTTACAATTTTGAGTTTCAACCCAAATTTTATGATAATAAAATAATATCTAGTATAATTAAGGACTATTTGTATCATTTCATTTATAAAATACACTTAAATGGACCTGCTTTCTTTTCTGGGCTTTGCTTGCATATCCAAATATCTGCTTGCTGCAAGAGGGCCAGGTGATAATGCTCTGGAATGTGGAGGCATTAGTGCCATTAGCATATAAAAAGAGGGCACAATCAACTTACCAGACGCTACTGTGTGAATTGTGGAATGTGGGAATTCTTTAAAACATGTCACTTTGATTGGGATTGATTTGCTGTAAGATTATGTAGCTTAAAAAATAATTATTATTTTTTTTTTAATAATGCACTAGCCAGGAAAGACCATCATACACATTGTAGATACTGACAAACACACTGCATTCATTCATTCATTCATTCATTCATTCATAATTGAACATGACTCTTAACAGAGCAAAACAAAGTAAATGTTAAAGGTTTCATGAATTTCATCAGATTTTGAAAACAATCTAAACACACACACAAACACACACACATATAAATATATCGATACACCAACCATCACACAATAATGATAAGCATACAAATAATATTTTCATGAAAAATGTAAAAAAAAAAAAAAATATATATATATATATATATACACACACACAATACACTAAAATACTACAAATATTATATATATATATATATATATATATATATATATATATATATATATATATATATATATATATATATATATATATATATATATATATATATATATATATACTCTCTCATCTAGCGAGAAATAAAGTAATAAATTACTAGCCAATGAATCTGCCAAGAAGCGTCCGTAGAAGGGGTTGTTTAATGTATTGATTTTTTCAAGCAATTTTTTACAGCATCTGCTGCATAGTTAGAAAAAAATATGCTACATATCAAACAAAAACTGCAAAAAAAAAAAAGAAAGTTATTTAGGATTCATTAAACTCAGAAATAATGTAAAAATATGTGCTAATTAAATAAATAAACACTATAAGTATTCTCCTCAGTCCACAACAAACCCCTTTAAATTTAACGGTATTTGTCAGTAATACAACTGCTGGAGTTTCGAGCTCCAGAATCTTTATAGATGGATTTGTTATTAGAGAAACGGCAAATCAGCCAAAACATGTATCACACTTCACCATCTAACTGGGGGGACCAAAAGTCATTTTATTTCTGAATAAATCTACTCTTCACTATTAAAAGTATTTTTAATCTAAAAGCAGCTACTCTTAAAGAGGTCTTTCTGCTTGTTTTAACCCATAAAATGAGTTTTGTTGGTGTAAACTGGGAGTGTAAGTTTGGTTCAGTGATGTTCAATAATATTTTTTCCTTGAACAAAGTCAGTTAATTTAGATGTTTCCATGTTTTGGAGTCACCATTTTGTTCACTATTGCATGGTCATTTCTACACAGACTAAACTCCTAACTGAACGTCTCGGTTACGTATGTAACCTTTG
>NW_024875199.1:0-1736 GCF_018340385.1 Cyprinus carpio
CGGCTGAGCGAGTACACTAGTAGTAGTATAAGCACCTTCACTGGAGGATGCGGTGGCCTGGACTGGATGTAAGACTGGACCATAGACAGGGTGGACTTATGACTGTACTGGAGGCACTGGTGGCATAACATGAGTAGATGGAGTAGAATGGCAGCAGTTTTCATGTCCATCTTGTGAGTGGGAGTAGGAGAGGCTGAACTTCTAATGAGGACCTGTAGGTCGTACTCACATTCACTGAGGGGCCTGGAGGAACGGAACTCTCAATTCCTTCTTCCCTTCAGGAAAGACGTGATAAGAGCTGCTTGCACCAAATTCCATCTCTTTTCTGTCGCCGCCGCAAATCTGATGCCTGGTGATAGCCTCTTTACTCTTGTATGCCATCTATGCTTTCTCCTCCAGGTCTACGTACCTCTGCCGTTATCGTCTTACTGATGAAGTCCCCTTCTAGCATAAATAGAGGGCGGCGTATCTGGCTTCGTTGGTCTAGAAGAGTACACTGCTCTCCCTAGCATCTGCTCCAGATCTGCCACGCACTTTGCTAATTCCATCGCTTGACCTGTCATCCAACAGGCACTTTGTAGTGGATAGCCCGTCTGCAAAGGACCCTCTTGGTTATGAGGCACACTGGCTGAGATCCGGTCTGCTACGATGAGAAGTATACCCAGATCGCCATGACTATGCTCTCGCAGATGGCAGTGAAAGTGGATCAGGGATTGGGATGTTGTGAGGCTGGGGATGAGCTCCGAGTTCCTCAGCTTCGGCGGAAGGAGTACTGTGACTCTCGGTGTTACCCAACTTCAAAGTGCCGAGTGGGGTAAACTGTATCTCCCGCTGGGGCGAGAACGCACTGTGGATTCTGCAGATGTTGTCTGGTCATCTTGTCTCCAGAAAGCTGTCAGGATACGGCTCTAAGGACCTGTGATAGGGTGAGACATTGAAGTGGATTAATACTGGTCTGGCAGTTTCTTTTGAGCAGGGCTCCGGTCAGAGAGAAGGGCATGGAGAGAGAAGTATTCCAGCAAACTTTAATATTGTAGTTGTGCGGTACAAGCCTGGTTTGTTGTGTACAAAGAGGTATATGTGGGGTGTGTGTGTGTGGTCTATAAAGGGAAACAAACGAATGCAAATAAATACTTAGAATCACCATGTACAAATGTATAAAAAAATATGTACAAAAGGTATACAGTAATATCCAGGTAATAATAAACATTGAATCAGACTACTGACATATACTAATTGGGCAAACCTGAAAAGAGTCATAAACACCTCTATACAGGCATACGAAAGGTTAATGGGGCAAAGTCAGGATACTAAAGGATTTGGTGGTCTTTGCTTCCTCTAGTGGAAGCGGGCGCAACTGCACCCCATGCCCCAGACATTGAGGGGCGCATGGCCAGGGAGTGTCGAACTACACTCTGGTGCGTCTGACAGCGCCACAGAGGCTCCTAAACACGATTTAGCAGTAGGACTAACGGGCATAGAACTGAACTATATCACTCGGAGAATACAGCTTCAGGCTGAAATAATGTAAAGGAAACAATCTCCAGTCTAACAAGGCTTATAACAGTCACGTGATACCTATTAACTAAAAGAAATACACACAAAAGTATCAAACCATGCGTATAATATACTTAACATGAAAACAGGTGAAAGTATACAACATCTAAACAAATCCGATGGCAATATTTGCATCTTAGTGCAGGATGAAACTTACTTTCGATTAGGTTACGCACACG
>NW_024875200.1:0-1938 GCF_018340385.1 Cyprinus carpio
TTTTAGGATGTTTTAAATGAATGATTTTCCTTGTGCGGAATAAATTTTTGTATACTTTTTGGAAAGTCACGTCTCTGTCTTCAATCCCATCCAAACCAGCAGGGTCCTTCATATTATTGTAATTTCTTTTGGTTGAATTTTTTTCTTTGATTTAACGTATTTCCTAGGTGAAGAAATAACCTAGTGGCGTATTTTTTTTTAATGTTTTTTTTTTTTTTTTGTTCACTTAATAGTATTTAGCCAAAGGTTACAATTTCTTGCATAGTCCGGCAGGGTTTTGCATTGGGGTGTGTAAAGCAGAGATGTGACTGTTTATTTTTGGTGTGTGACACTACCGTTTGTATTTTGATTTTGAAACACCAGCTAGCACATAAGAGTTTTTGTTTTTTGTGTATTTTCCTCTCCTTTTTTTCATTTAGACTGTCACTATGGAGGATGAGGTGCAGCAATTGGGCGGTGACCTGGTAGCCCAATCTTAAGGCTGATAATGAACACCTGCAAGGCCACTTAACGTTTGAGGTTCAGGCAAGTCCTGGTGTTGCACCCTCTGAGTCTAATGCTAGAGGGGTAGACGTGGGCACAATTTCTCCCTCCAATGGCAATTCAGTATTGACAGAAAGGTTAAGTTATGTCCCTAGGTAGAGGAAAAGCCCTGATTTTAGAGGCCGCACCAGGATTTCTTTGACTGATTGGGTAGAGGAAGTGAAAACTAGTATGCGTGTTCGCCACTTATCCATTATTGATAAAGCACACTTTTTGTATGACCATTTAGAAGGGGAAGGTAGGGAGGAAATAAAAACTTAGGCCCTACCATGAAGAGCAGGGACAACCCAGATAAAGTTATTAAAATACTTACTGAGTTGTATGGCTGCCAGTTCATATATTGTTTTGCAGGAGAATTTCTTCTCTCACGACGACAACTAGAGGGGAGGCGGCTCAGGAATTTTCACATGCCCTTCTTGGCTTAATGTCAAAGTAATTAAAAATGCTCCAAATGGTAGTACTTGAATTCACGATGTTCCATTGCGTGACCAATTTGGCCAGAGTATGTGTGCTGGATTCTGCTTATACTTGAGGAATTAAAACAGTTTATGCATGTAACACTCTGGGGCTACTTTGCATGATGTTGAGAGGGAAGCCATTAGGTGGGAGCAGGAGGGTATGTTGAGGAGGTACTGGGGGTGAAGTAGTTTGTCAAGCTTCTTCTACTTATGGACTGCAATATGGGGGTTTATGGGTCTCGCCAGCTTCTACAAACTCAGATTATCAGAGCTAAAGGAATGCTCAAAAACGCTTAGAACAGCTTGATCCAGTTAACCCGTGGTGTGACTTGGCTTCAGCAGGCCCCAAGGGGGGTCTCCCTTTTACCGCGAGTCCCTTTAACAGGGGTTCAGTTATCTGTAGGAAGTGCCAACAGCTCACCATTTTGCCCGCGGATTGTAGCTCTCAAGTTTGTCATCATCTAGAGTTAATCCTTTCTCCTTCACCGCCACCAGCCAGTAGTGACAAGGCCCAGCCCTCTGTTACCTTTCAGGAAAACTAGTACCTTCTGTGCCCTGAGCCACAGTGCAGAAGGCTATGTGTTTGGGCTCAGATGCTGCTTTTCCTGATGTAGAGAATATGTGGCCCTTTATTATCACCATGCCCCCATCATTGACTGTTAGTGTGGGTGGGGTGTTAGTTCCCTGTTTGTTAGACACCTCGCTCAATGGTGTCGACGGTGACTGAAAGTTTTTATTTGCAGAACTGAGCCATGGGGTTTGGCGCCCCCACCTCCTGTCATTGGTTGCAGCTTTCAGGCTGCCAATGGCCTAGATATCCCATATAGGTTATTTAGAGCTGGACGCTGGAAGTCTTTGGTAAAGCGATTCCCAAGCGCATGCGTGCTTATAGTTAAAGATTCTCTAGGTACCCTCTCAGGTCGCTGGTGTTTTGGGC
>NW_024875201.1:0-2045 GCF_018340385.1 Cyprinus carpio
CTACCCCCAAACCCCAACACCCTCCAGCTGAACTGAATTGGTCTGTTTTTGGCTGCAAAAAGGAATGGTGTGTTGTCATGTTACTGGGTTGAAAATTTGCTGCCTGCACTCACAGCAGCCGTGCTCTTTTTATTTATTATTTTATCAAGAGAGCCTATATTATATTGTACTCAAGACTCACATAATAATAACAAATTTCTCAATTGATAATTAATCATTATTTTCGAGAAAATCGTAGACGCTTGTGAGCGTGGAAGACATTTGAGGAGGCTTTAAGAGACCAAAAGGCGGAAGCTGCTCCTCACACACAGCTTAAGGCCTCACAGCCACCTAACTTCCCAGCTTCCACCCCAGGTTCTCCAGCGTTCCGATTTTACAAAATCAGTTTGATATAGATACAAATCATTTATCTTGAGCCCAAAGCATGAAGTAAAACAGGAAAACATCTTAGTCCACCTCAGTCACAGCACGTGATTTCATTGTAAGTTAATGCTGTTAAATAGAGAGAGTAAAAAAAAAAAAACTAATAAAAAAAAAAAAACTGTATATTCTAAACTTGGACCTCATTATATTGAAGTACAAATCCAAACACCAGAAGCAAGGCTATATGGTTGAAATAATATTTTAGTTTAAAACTTTAAGTGCCATTGTTTAAAAAAATGCTTTATTGACTAACATTTCATAGACCTTCAGTTGTTATGCTTTAAAATTCCATGCCATTTGTAATTTCACAGCATTTTCACCCTCCTAAATTACCCTTGTAAAGTCACAATTCTATAATGGTAAAATTTACTCAGACCGACATGGCATTTTGTATGATTAATTTTTTTTCTTTTTTTTTTAATAATTGTACATAAATGGGTGCTAAAAACAAATATGATTATTTCTGATAACTCTTTTTAACTGCAGGCAGATATAGACCTGCTACTATTGTACATTACAAATATTTGGATAGATCCCTTATTTTCTACAAAGAGTAAATGCTTATTTTCTATAAGAAGAAACACTATTTTGATATAGAATAAAAGAGCAAAGAAGAACACTCTAATGTTCTTATTTTCCATTTCTCTGGCGTTAATTTGCAACCTTAATGATGATGTGATTCCCCCTGACGGTGTACGTTCCTGACAAAAAATACCTTCATAAAAAAATAAATAATAAAACCAGTGGTAGGAGCTATGTGAAGCGATTAATAGATTTAAAAAAGCCAAAAAAAGTGTGTGCTTCTTGGTTTCGAAATGTAAAAATCTAATACAGCTTCCATTATCACACCGTAAAAAATGATATGATGAAAAAGTCATGATAACATATTTTTAAGAATACTTAATTTATAGAAATAATTAAGCACTTAAAGTTTTTTTTTTTATGCTAGATTCAACTTGAATCTCAATACTTCTTTAAACCGACTCCCAAAACTCATGAGTTTATGAGTTGGAAACGCCACGAAAAATGTCACAGTGCATGTTAAATAACCTAAAATGAACTTTGTATCTTGTATAATTTTGTCATGAATCTGGTCTATGAACTCTCTTCGCTCACTCACCACAAGAGGTCACCTGTTTACTACAGGACTCCCTTGCACCATACCCACTGTTGCACTTCTCACCCCCGACTACAGTTCCCATCATCCATTGCACTGATTACACGCACACAGCTGAATCCAATCAGCATTCACTATATAACACTCACTCAGATCACTTCCAGAATGCAGAGTATTGCTTTGTGAAGCCTAGCTACCTTACCAAGCCCATTTCCCCCATTTCCCCATTTCCCATTTCCCCATTTCCCCATTTCCCCCATTTCCCAGTCTTGTTCCTTGCCTTGTTGCCTTGATCTTTTGCCTGTTTTTGATTTTTTGTTTCTAAAGTAATTTTCAGATGCAATGGATAAAAAAAAAAACTGATAAAAACATACACAAAATGTGTAAATAATTAACAAATACAGCCTAGATTAGCCCAGACTCTGTTGCTAAGTATACTACAATGTAAATTTGTTAACCCACAGTAACACATTTTAACCGATTAATCGCCTATTTTTGTTTGCTG
>NW_024875202.1:0-2514 GCF_018340385.1 Cyprinus carpio
TCTTGTGCCCATTGTGAAATGTGTGGAATCTCAGAATGTGATATTGAATCCAGAGGACTAAAGGTTAAGTTTATTAAAACTGAATACGCTTGCAAGTAGAGAGGCTTTAAAAGAGCTTTGAATTGAATTTGTTCAATTAGGCTGCTGACTTGGCCTATTTATTATGAGGTGTTTTGCTCTGATGTTCCAACCGGTGAACGCACCGTTACTATATTGTCGATATTAATGTAATAAATTTTTTCAAAGATTCCATTGTTTTTTTATTGTTTAAGTGTTTATTGCATAATATATGCATACATCTAGCATGTATTCTGTTCTAGGTTTGTAGTTTCACAGTTTTATATGGGTAGTCTATTGCAATTTATTTTCTTAAATTGTACTGTAATGTATTTAGACTTAATCTGGCATATGGGTTAATTTTACCATCTTAATATGTAGTTGAATCCTTAGGAGTGTAATTAATTTGACCCAACATTTGGGTACAATATTTAACAAATATGTGGTTAATCCAACCCAAAATTGTATTTAATTTGACCCAGCATTTGGGTACAATATTTAACAAATATGTAGTTAAATCAACCCAAAATTGTATTTAATTTGACCCAGCATTTTAGATTTTACAATATTTAACAAATATGTAGTTAAATCAACCCAAAATTGTATTTAATTTGATAGCCAGCATTTGGGTACAATATTTAACAAATATGTGGTTAAATCAACCCAAAAATTATGAGTAATTTGACCAGCATTTGGGTACAATATTTGCTAACAAATATGTAGTTAAATCAACCCATAATGTGTATGAAAATTTGACCAGCATTTGGGTACAATATTTAACTCATCTGTTGGGTTAAAATGGCCAACCACATCTTCCTGGGTTAAAATTAACTACTGTTGGTCTGGTGCAATAGTGATCCAGCGGTTGGGTTATAAAACAACTTAAGTTGGGTTATTTTAACCCATCATTTTCTGTGTGCAAAGGCCAAAAAGCAGACTATATACAACTTTGCATAATATAATCACATTTTAGTCAGAAAAAGCCCAAAATATGTATATTTTAAAACAATGGATGAATAGTTCACTCTTTATATTGATAAACAGATTTCTAAAGTGCAAAAATGAGCTCAGTGCTTAAACACTTCTGCTACACAACACTAATATGTATATAAAGAAGTTCGTGGGAAAAGGGCCTAATAGCAAATAGTGTCATTTATATGAAGATCAATAGATTTTAGTTAGGAGCCTGTTCAGCTTTTTTGCAAAGCGCAAATCTTTATTTATCACTTACATTGTTTTTAAGACTGCAAACTGAAAACTACCCCAGAACACCAGCGCATCCTGCGGATCAAGTATTCCGATGTTGTCTTGGGATCCCCCAAAAGCATTTTCTTAACTAACAAATTAAACTTTTTACATTTTTCACTGTGCACTCAGCCTTAGCATTCCCTGCAGGGTTGAAGAGTCAACAAGAAGCCCAGAGGGAGGCTTCCTTCCAACAAATTAACCCTGAGAAAAGCAGAGCCGAGGCTGCTTGTACACCCTTTATTCCCTCAATAATGAAGAAGACTTACGCCGCTACTCATCCTCACCTCGCCAAACGGCATGCACACGTTCCTTCGGCTGCCCACCCATACTCCTCTTTGCGTTGACTGTGACTGTTGCCATGGAGACAGTGCTTACCTCACGCTTCCAGAAGTGCCCCACGCTCGCTCAAAGTCGTGTGCTTGATGTCATCGAGTTGTTCTCCAAATTCACACACAAGACTGTGGGAGGGAGACACACACAGAGACAATGGGGACACAGCGCATTTACTACTGAATTTTTTTGTTGGACTTTTTTGTTTTACTCTGTTTAGGGTTTCTATAAATTTAATATATAATATATATTTATATATAATTATTTTTTACATTTTCATTTTTTCAACACCATTGTATGTCTTGTTCATTCTGTGGAACACAAAGAGGATATTTAAGAATGTTTGGAAAAGTTTTGGTGACCATTGGGGAAAAAAAATCTCAATATTTCCAAAATATCTTCTTTCCTATGTTCCAATAGAATAATAATTATAAAAAATGTCATACAGTTTTGGAACTTGGAATGACATGAGGATGAGTAAATTATTAAATAATTGTAATGTATGGTTTCAAGTTCTATTGTTGTTGTTGTTTTCGTTCTGAAGTTTAAGAAACACCAAAATATTTTATATACAAATACTTATATATAAATTACAAATATGTGTGTGTGTGGTGTGTGTGTGTATGCTGTCGCATTAAAAATAGCTAATTAATTGCACATTTTTCTGCAATTAATCAATTCCCATATTAATATAATATATTTTATGGTATTATTTCACATTGAATCGCCAAATTCCCTTTAGAAACAACATAAAGAAGATATATTTTAAATATGTGTTAATGATCTTTTTCACGTTGTTTAATGAAGGCCAAATACAATTCAAATATGTTACTGTACTGATTCTATTAAATCCACTCCCCAGTTTTAACCATTAATTAT
>NW_024875203.1:0-2560 GCF_018340385.1 Cyprinus carpio
TGCATTTGTCTAAGAAAAATATCCATATTTGTTTTAAAATCTTAATCTCTAGCTTCACTTCTGTACCCACATTCACGGAGAGTGGCGTCATGATGCCAGTAAGATCATTTTCATTTTTGGGTGAACTATCCCTTTAAATCAGAAATGTAGCCTACTTTCAGCAGCCATATCACCCTGCAGCCCAAGACTGTTTGCACACTGAAGCTAAGCAGGGTTGAGCCTGTTTAACCATGACATCCTCACCTTATCTTATTCCAGAAAAGTCACTCACCCAGTGCTGGATGGAGTTGTATAAAGCTGCAGCTCACGTGATGAATGCTGAGGTTCTGGGGAGGGGTGTGTCTGAACCAAATCAGCGCCCTGGATAAAGAGTAAGTTAACTGGGCAAAGTATTTATTTTTTTGGAAAATGCAAAAAATACTAATCTGTAAATGCATTTTAAATACAACTTACATTTGATTTTTTGCCAAAGGACTTTACATTTTATTTCATATGTGTATTTTCAAATACATGAAGCTGAAATACTGCCCATATCATGCCTATAGGCAACATAAGACAACATAACTGATTTTACACAAATGAACCACCGTTACACGCTTGATTGGTTATACCGTGGCATGGAAAACAAACTACTTTTTTTTCCTTCTTCTGATGTTTTTGTGTAGGAGTGTGCATATTACAGTGCTTCAGCTCTGACAGTAAAGTCTTCCTGAGAATTGTATGCACATTATAATAATATGCATACGCTGTTTTACCACATAAATCATGTTAAAGGAAAATTCACCCAAAAAATGAAATGTCTGAAATATAGTCATCTTAACATTAAATACAAGTGCAATATTTTGTCATACTGTAAATAAACGTTGGTGAATTGTGAATAACATTAATGGCTTAAAACCATTTAAAGCCTCCTGCATCTCAGTAACGATACCAGAAGATAATATATGCAAAATATGAAAAAAAATGCCTATTTGGACATTTTTATCAGACCATTTCCTGTTAAACAGGTTCAGTTTCCTTTTTTTCACACAGTGCAAGTAGAGAGTTTTGCTTTTCTTGTGTGCATGTTTAGGTTATTTTTTTATTATTATTTTTGAGGATCAGGAGATGATTTTTCTTGAAAGTTTTTTTTTGCTACCCTCAAAACCCAACAAGGGTGCTGTGCATTTTCAATGATATTTCTAACTTCGATTCAATGCTGTAAAAATATCCATATTTGGATACCATTTTCAATACCATGAAAACTTTACTGTAGTGTAATACATAATATGATATTATAGTATTGGGCTATGGCGTATGTCTTCGTCTCTTGCCAGAGTTAAACCCTCAAGCATGGCTTTTCTAATATCAATTTAGATGTTTGAGGAAAAAAAAAATACTAGCCTAATTTGTACAAAGTTCATATATTATCAAACATAAAGACAACAATAAAAACAAAAAGAAGTACAACCAATGACACAAATAAAATACAACAGAACAAATATATGCAAATGAAAATATACAAAAAAAAAAATAATAAAATATATAAAACAGGCTTTAAGTATATAAACAAAATGTAAACAAATGTATATTTCTGCAAGCATAAATATTGTGGAAATATTAATATTAATTGTGTCTAGGCGAAGGCATTCCTGGAACAGAGCTAACGCGGGTTTGGAGGGTATTCATTTCATACTCTGTGACAGCTAGTATTTAATGTATAATGTATAAGTTAATGTAGCCTATCTAAGTTATAGCTGTTGAACCGTAGACAGCACACGCTGTGTTCATCTACCTAAAGATCTTCATCGCTAGCAAACAATAGCCTTTGCAGATTTGCTTTCAATTGACTGTAGATCCAGAGCCACGTAGTCAACGCTCTTGATGTTCTTAAACTTTCTGTTACAACTCTGAGTGAACGCTTCAGACGGATCAGCGCGCTGGCAGAGAACTGAACGAACCAATAACCAACTACGTCACACGCACGCCGACGAGAACTCTAAGTTTACTGGGTTTTACACAGATCTTTGTTTCTTTTGTGTGGGTTTAGTAGCGTACTAAAAATATTTTCACGTGTCCTCCAAAATGACCCCAATCTTATCAGTTTATATTTGAAGAAATCCATTTATTCACAAACTTCTCACGAAACTATTGTTTGACAATACTACTGGGCAAACTACTTCCTCTCACCACTGATTTCTGATGGGTTTAGAGAACTACTTCGAGTCACCCCCACGTCGTTTCACAGAATTATACAAAGTTGAGTAAGTGTGAAATGTGTCAAGCAAGTGTCAAAAAAGCTGTGTCCGTTTAGGGAGGAGTGCACACAGTCAGCATGTTTGCTGTGTAGAAAGAATAAACAGGCAGAAGTACAAACAAGGCTTCAACTGTACAAACTGTGTTCTACAACGAGAAAGCGCCATTGCATGGTGATTCCACCACGTCCCTTGTGAAAGAGCCTTTAAAGGGATAGTTCACCCAAAATGAAAATTACCCCATGATTTACTCACGCTCAAGGTGTATATTACATTCTTCTTTCAGACGAATACAATCAGAGTTATATTAAATAATGTGAGTGTCC
>NW_024875204.1:243-2971 GCF_018340385.1 Cyprinus carpio
AAACGTCTCTTAAATGATATCAAAATGCTGTTTTGAGTACAAAATATTTATTTGCTCCATCATTATTCTATAAAAAGAAATACATGATATATTTTCAGCTCTCATTCACAACTTGAAAAGTGGGGACATTCCATAGGCATAATGGTTTTTATACTGTACAAACTGTATGTGCTATTGCCCTACACCAACACTACACCTAACCCTACCCCTTACAGGAAACTTTGTGCATTTTTTCTTTCTCAAACAAAGTCATTCTTGTATGGTTTATAAGCTGCTTTGGAAAATGGGGACATGGGTTATATCCTCAGAAGTCACCCCTCTCCTTGTAATACCTGTGATATACCCATGTCATTATACAAAGTTGTGTCCTTGATATGTCACAAAAACATGCACACTCACACACCCAAACACACACACACACTCACTCACTACTCACTCACTCTTCACTCACACACACACACACACACACACACACACAAGTAGACATTAGTAGATATAGACTCTAGGTCACACACACACACACACACACACACACACACACATGAGCTGCGAGTATATATATATATATATATATATATATATATATATATATATATATATATATATATATATATATATATATATATATATAGTTATAAACGCTGAATGGTAATAAAGTTTTTTTTTTATCTGATACAGTGCTGCAGTTCCCATTCTTCTTAAACGGCTGCTTCACAATCTGTGCTGATATGATCTGAGCAGAAGCAGGTTTGACAGATTTGTTCTAATAATGTTAGGTTTTCGCTGTCTATAATACTTTTCATCCTATTGTACGATCTTCAATGGAAGCATAGCCTTTTTAAAGAAAAAAACTGTAATCTTAATATTTTTATTAATCGGGAAGTATTTTATGTAAGCAGTAAGACACGCAATATTGTGAGTTGTGGGTTGCAGGTAACTTTGTGTGATAAAATATAAATGTTTAGGATTATGTGTGAACTCTTTCAAGAGGAAATTACGCTTGATTTTTGTGATATTCTTTGTGCTATTTGTTTCTTTTTTATTCAGTGAAATTAATACTTTTATTCAGCCATCTATGCATTAAATTGATAAAAAAGTGACAATTAAGACATTTATAATGCCACAAATTTCAATTAAAATAAATGATTTTTTTTTAAAAAAAAAAAAAAATCTGGAAGTAAATGGCATTTATTTGTTTTTTTTTCAATTAATGTCTATATAGTTTTAATATTTTTATTTAATGGTTAGACAAAAAAGTTAAAACAAAATAAATAAAATGAATAAATAAGAAAGGTTGTCTTGGCAATAGATGAAATAAAATGTTTTTTTTTTTTTTTTCTGTATTTTGCGTTTTTTTCTGTTAACATTTATTTATTTCCAAGTAATGGAAATGTTTTCGTAATGGTTTGAGTTATTACTGTAATAACTGATAAGAAATGTTTCTTTAGCAGCAAATCATCATATCAGAATGATTTCTGAAGGATCATGTGACTGAAGGCTGGAGTAATGATGCTGAAAATAAAGCTTTGCATCACAGGAATAAATTACATTTTAAAATATATTCAAATTGAAACACTTTAAATTGTATTTTACTGTATTTTTGACCTCAATAAATTCTGCCTTGATGAGCATAAAAGACATCAGCCAAAAAAACATTACAAAAAATCGACCCCAAATTCTTGGTAAAACAGCACAGCATAAATTCAAACACACTAGGAGTTTTGTAAGGACTTGATGAGCTTTTATTGATTGTGGTGATATTGCAAAGAGCAGCACCCTTTAGCTTTCACAGTATTATTGTTAACAGCTGTTGTGTTTCATGTTAGCAGTCTGAGTCTTATCATTGAGTCAGTGCATTATATCTTAGCGCAAGAAGTATATTAGAAAGACATCATATCATTTTAAATAAATAATGAAATGGAGTTTCAGCTCAAAGTGCGCCAAGTGGATGATGATATTGTAGCACCATTATGCCAAGCTAAACAACTGCTGAAGAACTTCTCTTTATCGCTGAAGCTCATTAGCAGCATAAACGCATTTCTGCACTTTAATTCAAACGCTTATAGTTTCTGTTTCTTGTGACGCTTCGCTCAGCATGGCTCAGTACATCCCTCCGGACCACACATGCAAGTCAATCATTAACACGCATGCAATTATTTTTTGCTAGCTGCATCAAATGACATTTGCATCAAATAGAATAATTCTTAACAATTGATTAAATCTAATTCTTCTGTCATTTCCATCAGTCTTTTCCTCTTTGATTTCCCTTTCTTTGCTTGGGGACTGGACTCTTCTCCACTTCTCAAGTGACTTTCTTTTTCTCCTGAGATTCTTTCCCTCTGATCTCTTTCTCTTTCTCTCTGTGTCGTGGGTTTGCTCTCCCTTTCTCTCCATTGGTGATGGTGGTTTCACTGTTCTGGTTTGGAGCTCTTCTTTCGACTGGCTTTCTTTGGTCAAGCTCGTCTGTTCTCCTGGCCGGGAACAACTCTTCTTTTCTTTTTTCTGCTGCTTTTCTTCTACTGCTTTCTGGTTTCTCCTTTTCTTGCGATTTCTTTTCTCATCTTCTTCTGAATCACCTTTCTTGTCACTCTTCTGAATCAGCTCGCTTCTCTCCTCCAGATTCGCCTTTTCTTTTCTCTTCATCACCTTCGGATTTGGTCTCCTCTTTCTCATCATCTTTTTCATCAGCTTCTTCTTTCTCCTCCTCATCATCTTTGGTTTCTTCTTT
>NW_024875204.1:4670-4748 GCF_018340385.1 Cyprinus carpio
GGTTTTCTGCTGTTCATAATACTTTTCATCCTTATTGCATGATCTTCTAATGGAAGCATAGCCTTTTTAAAGAAAACT
>NW_024875204.1:5245-5339 GCF_018340385.1 Cyprinus carpio
TACTGTAATAACTGATAAGAAATGTTCCTTGAGCAGCAAATCATCATATCAGAATGATTTCTGAAGGATCATGTGACTGAAGGCTGGAGTAATG
>NW_024875205.1:0-877 GCF_018340385.1 Cyprinus carpio
TTAATGTCTTTGTGTGCACTTTGGACTGCTTAGGGCGGCCATTGATAATCGATTCCTCTCTCTTTCTCTTCGATGGCACTACCTTATCTAACATGTATTTCTTTTGCGCTGACAGGGTGTCTGCTGTGGCATAAGCAAGAATTGTCCCTGAATGGAGAAGCATTACTAAAACCAAAGATACTGAATCCATTTGTCCCACTTGTGGGTGTAAACACTGTAAATTGTGGTTTTCATGCTTTTCTAGGATTGCTGCTGCTTAAGAGGGTGGATGAGTAAAGCTGATGCAAGTGAATGTGTGAAGACGTTATACATTACATTGTTTTTAAAGGAACAGTTTCACTCAAAAAAAATACAACTAATGTTATGTGTTTACTTACCCTCATTCCATTCTTTACCCCATTGTGAATTTAGCAACATGTTCAGACTGCTCTTTAGCTGAAAAAATGAAAGCTCCTCAAAATTACACAATGGTAATCTCACTTCATATGCTACTTTAGTAACTTTGATTGAGGAACAATACTAAAAATTAAGTAATTGCCTTCCACCATACAGTAACTCTCAAATCCTTTTCGTCTGATGCCAAACCTGTTATAATACATTTTTATGTGCCATATGCAAATGCGAGTTCAGAGATGAATCTCAGTGAGCAAGACTGCAGCAATATTGGCTGAAGCAAAATTTTTTATTTTATTTTATTTTATTTTATTATTCCCCATTCTAAATTAAATTAAATTAAATTAAATTAAATTAAATTAAATTAAATTAAATGAAATTAAATTAAATTAAATTAAATTAAATTAAATTAAAATTAAAATTATGCATTTAGCAGACGCTTTTATCCAAAGCGACTTACAGTGCATTCAGACTATCAATTTTT
>NW_024875206.1:0-1861 GCF_018340385.1 Cyprinus carpio
GTGTGTGTTGATCTCACGACGAACCTCATGAGTAGGACCTTGAAGAGTCCATCCAAGCATGGTTCTGACCGCTGCGACCCCTGGTGGGCCTGGGACTGGTTCAACAACATCAGGCTGGATGTAGATGCGGACAATCTGACCGACAAAATATAGCTGCACTTTCTCCATCTGCTGCAGGAAGCGCCAGCGCTAGATGCCCAGACACTTCTTCTGTAAGGAAGCCACTGGATAGGTGTGTTCGGCAAGGCCCACCCTCAGCTGTAAATGCATGCTGAATGAGGTATTTCTTGTGGGGACGAGACACAGGTGATACCGTGAAGGAGACAGCCGCTCCATGAAGCACCTGCTGATCTTGTCTCACTGTGCAGGATCAGATCTTCTGGTTGCCCCTTGAGGTTCAGTTGCTGAGCTGCAGCATGGAGGAGAATAGTCCTTTCTGTCCCATCATCTAGCACTGCATACAATGTTTCCTGCTTGATGCATCCCCATTTGTGATGGACATTTACACCTCAGAGCACTCTGCGGTTGCCGACCGAACGGTCTGCATACAAGATGTCTTTCGTGGAACTCACAAGACACGAGTTCTCCTTGGGATCAGTCTCAGCATTTGACCTTCAAAGCTTCGCTCCTATTCAGGTCATGCAGCAGTATAAACAGGTGGCTGCCACTGTTGCGGGTCTGCACAGAGCCTTCAGTGTGCATCTGGAGGCATGATGATTCGCGGCCACACGCCAACTTACCTGTTGTTCTTGCGGATCCATGTCTGTTTCTGTTCTTTAGTCCAGCTCCTTGAAGTTTAGGGCATCCATTAAGGAAGTGACTAGCATTGTCACACAAGGACAGTAGGCTACGTGACTTTACTCTATGCCCGGCCGAAGCTGGGTCTGACCCCCTGAGTATGCGCCTGCATTCACTCGTCAACAGTGGGCTTCAGTACCCAGCAGGATGCTCGTGAGATCTGCCTGGAGGCTTGGTGTGTCATGACGACCTTCTCTTTCTCTTACTAGGTAAGGGTGGAGCATACGACCGGATTTGGCAGTATCATCTTGGACCCGAAGCTCGCATTCCAACCAGTTTGCAAAGTGGAGAAGTGTGAACTGTGATCTTAAACGGGTGGACGATCTCTTAAAAACTAATCTGGAGTTCATGTGGAAGCTTGCCTTGAGTTCGGACACATGCGAACCGCGACTCTAACCTCAGCTACTCCCTCTGAACCCAACTTTGTTCCAGCATACTCACCAGTGAGCGACACTTTTCGAGAAAGGCCCTTAAGAGTTTGGAATGCTTTCACGCCACCTGGCTTGAGATTGGGACCCTTCCAGTACTTCGCCGCATGCTACTCCGCTGGCACAAACCTGTGTGTGGCTGCCCATACATCTTCACAAGAGCTTTGCATTGTGTCTGTATATGGTCTCCCTGAGTTGTTGCAGTAGGAGTCGGCCACTAGCAAGTACCTCTTTCTAGCTCCAGATGATCAGTCAAGAATCTGATACTTGAAGCGCTCACTCGCATCTCTGCTGGCAGAAGGTTTGCTAGTGCCATCCGCAGTCTGGAAAACTGTCGGGGATCTACTGCTGTCAGGCTGGGGATAGTAGGGCTTAGGTCCTCGATATATCTGTTCTTGGACGTGCAGCAGCTCCTTTCTAGGTGTCACCTGTGGACGTGAGGGTAGACTGAATCCTCTCTCTCTCTGAAGATGACTGTGTCTGGGATCAAGCATCACCAGAGTCGTACTGTCCTGTTCCTGCAGGCTGGGCTGAGTATGTATATGACCTCTGAATCGGTGTGTGATGACTCTCTTCAGGATGAGGCATCCTAGGTGAAACTGTAAGGTCTTCCATATGTCTCGTCAGCTGCTCAC
>NW_024875207.1:0-1871 GCF_018340385.1 Cyprinus carpio
AATGCAGAGAGTTGAGGGGCCAAGAGTCGCCCCATTCTTCAACTATCACAATCCCCACTGGCACATCATCAAGAAGTGAGCTGTGTGATCATCTGACATCTAGTGAATAAACATTAACAAATTAAAATTCACATACATGCAAGCTAATTTACATTTCAAAAGTTGCAACTTAAAGGGGTTAGTTCACCCAAGAAATGAAAATTCTGTCAGTAATTACTCACCCTCATGTCGCTCCAACCCCCGTAAGACTATCGTTCATCTTCGGAACACAAATTAAAATATTTTTGATGAAACCTGAGAGCTGTCTCTCACTCCTCCATCGGCTTTCTCTGTAATTTAAACTTGCCAGTCCAAGAAAGTTTTAACGACCATTTTAAAATCGTCCAAGTGACGCAGTGGTCAACCTGAGTTTAGCAAGCGACGAGAAACACTTTTGTTTGCAAAAAACAAACAAAAATGAGCGCTGTAAGAATCATTTTCCTGACTTTGTTTCTCTGAGTGAGTTCATGTAGTGTAACGCACAGCGCTTGTTGGGGAGCCTACATCTGACCCAGAAGCACTGCGCTGTACACTCACATGAACTCACTCAGGGAGAAACAAAGAGGAAAATGACATAGTTGAATTAAAAGGACGATTTTTGTTTTTTGCGCACAAAAAGTATTTCTCGCGCTTGATAAAATTAAGGGTTGAGCCACTGGTCACGTGGGGACTCTTTTAACAATGTTTTTACTAACTTCCTGGGCGCATGCAAGTTACAATTACAATAGAAAACCTATGGAGAGTTAGGACAGCTCTAAGATTTCATGAAACCCATCTTATTTGTGGTCCGACGAGGAGTGACAGTATTCAGTTTTGGAACAACATGAGGGTGATAATTACTGACAGGATTTTCTCATTTTTTTTCCCTTTTCCACAGAAGCATGTTTCCCAACACTATCTCTCACTCTCACAACACTGTATCAATCTCTCAATCTAAAGGTTTAGCTCAAAAAAAAAAAAAAAAACTGGCACCCAAATTGAAAATTCGTCTGGTCGATTACTCCACTCCACATCACCTTGGTGTCGTTGCACATCTGTAAGACCTAACGTTCATCTCGCGGAACATAAATTGAAAATATTTTTTTAATGAAGCCCATGAGGTTTTAGTCCTCCTTACTAGAGATTAGGGCTGCAGCACATTAATAATTCGCATTGCATTTGCCATGCGTGTCTCATCAGTAAAGCGGTTCCGTGATTAGCGGTAAATGTCTGTCACCTGTTTTTTCAAACTGGGGCGGCAGTTAATACCAGAGCCGTAGTTCACTGACAAGCTAAGCAATAATCGTGTTTCATCATAATTAATCTCAATTATGAACAGAATATTAAGTAACGTCAGTGTGCACAACTCTGGTAAGAACTGCATCCATTTAAACAGGTGATGTTGATACCTTAATCTGGAGAACCGGCTTAATGATGAACACGTGAGGTCACATTTCGATATCCCTCCTAACTAAAGATCCAATGCACATTACCAATTTCCAAGTCCACAAAAGGTACTGAAAGACGTCATTAAACCATGTGACTTCCAGTGGTTTAACCTCAATTTTAATGAAGCTACATGATTACTTTGTTTAGCGCCAAAAAAAAAAAGTACTACTTTATTTGCACAAAAATATAATCTCCAACGCTGCGTCTCACGCAATTTCGATCTGCTCTCGCATGGAACACAAAACTCAAGCATTGTGGTGCTATGTGAGTAGTGCTCCGCGTCGCGAATCTGAACTTACATGCTATACTCTCATGAGCGGGCATTGCAGATAAACATTTCAAAAATACACTGGTAAATTATGTTTTTTTGCACAAACATAGCACTTGTTTTAACAATACGTAAT
>NW_024875208.1:0-1669 GCF_018340385.1 Cyprinus carpio
AGTATTTAAACTGGCCTTTTGGCCACACCTCAAATGTTGTCTTGACCAATTAGATATTGTCTTTCTCAGGGTGTCTGCATTGTTTGTCCCACCCATTCATAAATCATATGTTATCTTATCAGCCTCGTGGTCCGAATTTTCCCGCTCTTGCAGGGGTATAATTTGGACATGATTCCTACTAACAAGGAGAAATATGATACATTTGACAAATAACTAATGGTCAGAAGCGTTTTAAAGCAAGAAATATTAGAACACACACATACTAAACATGAATATGATCCCCTTAAGCTATTCAAGAGTTATTTAAAAAGACATACACAATATAGAAGTGATTAGAAACATTAAAATCAAATGTGTGGCTTCATGTATGATATGGAGTTGAGCAATGGACTGATATCCATTTAGAAGTCTTTTTTGAGTTCATTTTGGTGCATATATGCATTGGAAGGCATTCTCTATTGTGTATTCTGGGGAGAAAAGGATATGTCCTGTGAAGACCAGAGGGGGTTAACAAGGTCTCATATTAGGAATTTCAGTCTGGTTTTTTTGCTAGGTGGGGAAGTCAATCAACGATCTTGTTTACTCATGGCTTTACATGTGAGGTCCAGACTGTCCATCTACCTTTGATTACTTGCCCCAAATTAGACAATCTCTTCTTGGTGAAATTGTCAATAATTGTTCTAATGGTGTTAATGTTGAAAGCTGTTCTGTGAGAAAGAGGTTGGTTGGATTATCTTGCTTCGAACTGTGGTGCTAGGAGTTGGAACACAGCATCCTGCCTTTCTGTGGAATTCGGCTCATGTTTCAACCAGGCTCCCGATCGAATCTTTAATTTGTCTGGTTCACGCTACAGATGTTAACTGTAAAGATGCAAATCATCAGAGGGATATCTGCTCAATGTATAATGATATTGTTAATGCCTTGCATGGTTGTAGTAAGCCATTTTTTAAATCGAAGGGTCTATTCCTAAAACGTCAGTTATCTATCTATCTATCTATCTATCTATCTATCTATGTATCTATCTATATGTCTGTCTATCTATCTATCTATCTATCTATCTATCTATCTATCTGTCTGTCTGTCTCTCTCTATCTCTTTATCGATCTATTTCTATCTATCTATCTATCTATCTGTCTATCTGTCTGTCTGTCTGTCTATCTATCTATCTATCTATCTATCTAGTTTAGAGTTGTCTTTTTTTAATTTTTCAGAACAGAAGCACTTCTCTTATGGACGCCACACGAGAAATAAAGATGACAATTGAGGTGTTGAAGGCTTTCAAGATCACCCCAGGGAAGTCAATGGAGAAAGCAGAGGAAGCTCTTAAAGTAGGAGAATTCAAACGAGTGCCCTTGCGTTCAAGCAAGGAAAATGTAAATAGATTGCAATTCCTCAGTCTCTCTTCACGAATGCCTGACACAAAGCTTACAAAGATTATAACACCACTGGATCCCCTCAGCTGGCCAAAATCCAGAGAGTCTCTTATTCTCTTTGGGGAGAAAGAGATCCACGACCTGGCAAAGATGCTTGAAGTGCCAAGTAGGGAGGCAGTTGAGGACTTCAGAAATTGAAGCTCAACAATGATCAGAATGGGAAGGTCCTCAAAAAGTTGTTGACTGCTAGCAAAACATACCTGGCAAGTTCTTCTGAATGTGAAAGGAGGCTTCTC
>NW_024875209.1:0-2021 GCF_018340385.1 Cyprinus carpio
AACCTATTGTCCATTTAACCATTATAGTGGAGATGAACTGACCACTGCGGAATCCCTCGCGGACCCCACCCCCCGGGTCCCACGAACCCACTATTTGTCCATTTGACCATTATAGTGGCTGAATGACCACTGGAACCACTGCGACCCGGACCCCACCCCCAGGTCCCCGCAAACCACTATTTGTCCATTTGACCATAGAGTGACAGAAGGACCTTGGAAAGGCAAAAAACCCAAAATTTTGCACGCTATAACTCCCTCAAAAGGGGCAAACTTCACCAAACTTCGGGTCAGTGTTAGACCTCCGTGAGGACTACCTGTTTAAGACACTTTCACTCAAATTTTTGATAGTGAAATTGAAGGACAAGGTCTACAGACTTGAAACTTAGCTTGGGTTATAGCAATCGATGGGCCCTCTCCGACGCTGCCTCCCCCGAGTAAATCGGCCCTCGGGGGCCGGAGATATGGAGCCCCAAATGCAAAAAAACACAAATTTTGCCAAGCTACCAACTCCCCCAAAGCAGGGTCAAACTTCCCCGCAAACTCCCAGGTCAGAGTTAGACCTCTAGAGAGGAAGGCCTACGGGCGCCACCTGCCCCCAGTCCCTACCACCCCGGGGGGGTCAGTCTCGACCCCCATAGTGTGAGTCAAAATAGAAGGGGCCAGAGGCCTAGAGTTGGAAACTCCAGATATAGCGATGAGCCTCGAGGCCCTCCTCTGGAAACCACCTCCCCCAGTCGATGGGCCCCGGGGAGCGAATCTGGACCCCCAAAGAGACAAAATGTCACAGAAAATTTGACCTGCTATAACTCCACAAAGAGCAGGGGAGCCAAACTCCACCAAACTCAGGGTAATGGCCAGGCTAATTACCCCTCTGTCAAACGACACCTGCCCAAGTCTCTAACCCCCGCTATTCCGGATACGGCCCCCCCAAAATTTAGGATTTGAACCCTTATAACTCAGGAACCAGACCGCCCCCCAAACTCGGGGGTGGTCGCATCGATAGGCCCGAGGCCCTCTATGGATCCACCCACTTCATCTCCGGGGTCCGCTGTATCGCCGAGATATTAAAGGACAAAACCAGACTGATTTCTAATTAAATATGCACAATATTGTTGAAGAAAACACCTGTACTGTACCTGTAAACCTGTGATGAATCCATTTATGTCAGTTTCATGTCATAATACTGTAGAATTTGCATTAAAATATTGTGGATTTTGGTTAATTTCACCATATATGGTGCATGTCCACCCTCAATTTATCTGACTTGTCCCTTCTTAGTGCTCCCTGGACACATACAAACAGTGTTTTTTTCATAATAGTTGCAATGTTTTTGATGAACACCTATACTGTACTCAGCACGCTCAGGCGAGTCCATTCATGTAATTTTTCTCTTAATACTGTATGGGAATTTGCATAAAAAAAATGAATATCCCAGGGAGTTTTATAGAAAGGTCCCTTCAGATAAATTAGGAAATAGACATTTAATTTTCTTCACAAACTTAATTTGATTTAAGTAAGAAATATGCACTGTATTGGTGATAAAAACACCTGTACTGTACTCCTGTAAAAACTTTCAGAATGAATCCATTTGTATCAGTTTCGGCCATGTCATAATAGTGTGGGAGATTGCATTAAAAAAATTGTAGCAGATTTACAGATTTAATTTCACCACATATGGTGCATGTCACCTCAATTTATCCTGACGGCCCCTTCTTAGTGCTCCCTATGGACACATAAAAAAAGTGTGTTTTTTCATAAATAGTTGCAATTTTTTCTTGATGAAAACACCTTATACTGTAATTTCAAAGACGCTTCAGCAGGATCCCATTTATGTCAGTTTCATGTCATAATACTGTAGACACCGGCATTAAAAAATTGTGGATTTTTGGTTAATTTTGCACCACATATGGTGCATGTCCACCATAATTAATTTGACAGGCTATCTGTCCACTTGCAGTTTATTAAATAGCCGATAATGAATAAATGGCAAATGGGATAGGTGTACACTTGCCATTTATTGA
>NW_024875210.1:0-2014 GCF_018340385.1 Cyprinus carpio
AGCAGGAGATGTCTTGTCAGATTGTGCGTTGCATGAAAGAAAGACGACATCAACGGCTTCACTGGTAGTTGGTCTGCATTTCTCTGGCACGTTTGTTGCCTCTTAAATGCTATTTATGTGAAGTACACAAGGTACTTTGTCCAAGTGCCTGCAACGGTCAGGCTGTCGCGTCTGTAACATGTGGAACATTACTGTCGTTGGCAGCCTACTGTGCAGTTACCTACTGTAACAGAGACGACTCATGACTTTTCCATTTACAAAAAATCGAAGAGAAGTAAAATTTATTATTTAATCTTAGTAATTTTTCACTCTAATAAAACATTGTTTAAATCATATAAAATGATGTATTACTTTAGATACCAATACTAAAACACAAGTCGCGTCTACTCCGTTCTTTTCTTTTCATCATAGAGTGGCCACCTTACTTCGTTGGATTGCAATATTACCAATAACTTGTTCTAAACCTCGTAACCATGGCTACTAGTCAGTGCTGAACACGTTTGCGCATTCAGCTTGTTTAGCAGTCTGAAGGTAACGTAAAATAGTGTTTTTATTAAGCGTTTTCTTTATCAAGTAATACTTAATTAAAAATAGTGTTTTATCATATTAAGAATGAGTCTTAGTCTTAGCACGATATATATTTCACAGCCATGCCATCTTAAGTGTTATCTTTTATACATAATTTAACCACATTACAGTGAAAAAACGTGTGCCCACATAACGACATAAAATTAGATAATACGGATTATGAAACGTAATGCGAAACCGTTGGCGCATCTCAGGCTTGTTTGCAGTCTGAAAGGGAAAGTAAATAAGACTGTTGTTTGAATAAGCGTTTTCTTAGTCAAGAAATACTGTAATTATCAAGATAGTGTTTTATGTATTTAAGGAATGAAGTCTTAGTCTAGCACTGATGTTTGTTTTCCCCCAAAACAGCCAGTGCCATCTTAAGTGTTATCTTTTATAACATAATTTAACCAAATGACAGAAAAAACTGTGTGCCCACATAACGACATAAAATTAGATAACACGGAGTTAATGAAAACGTAATGCGATGCACTTATGTTGCCTTTACGTACTTTCAGACATTTTCTAATTCCCACTTCAAAAATCCTGATTGCGAGTTTGTTGCATTCAAGTGCTTGTTGTCAGAATGGACAGGAATCATGGAAGACACCAGGGGCCTGTTACGTGAAAGTTTACCAAATAAGCTAGGCTTATTCCGGTTAGTCTGACTTATTTTGAACCAAATCAACTTAAAATAAGTCAGAGTAACTGAAATTACCCTGGCTTATTTGCTAAACTGGTTTTATGAAATAGGCCTCAGGATTATTCCTGCATATTTACATTTAGTTAGTTTATCCAAAGCGACTTAAAAATGAGGACAACAGAAGAAGTCAAAAGCAACAAGCGCTATGACAAAAGTCTCGCTTAGCCTAATGCAGTACAGCAAGATTTTACTTTTATAAATAAAAGAAACAAGTAAATAGAAAATAAAAAAAGAAACACCGGTTTTTTTTTTTAAGAAACAAGCAGATAGAGTAGAAAAAAAAAAGATAGCTACTTTTTTTTTTTTTTTGAAAGAAACAAGTAGATAAAAAATAGATAAAAATAGAATTAGAATAGAAATTGCTTTAGAGTTAGAGGGGTCCAGCCGCTATAAACATTCACATGCTGGCCAATTTCGTTTTTGGCTTTATTACATTTTGTGGCAGAACGGGAGAAAACTCACAGCATACCACGTGTTTACACTTTCACTATAGAGCTTGTTTGAGATAGACAAAATCTGGCGCAGAACCGATCACCTGTGCGATCACCGCGAAAGATGCATGCCGTTGTGAAAAAGCGGGCCCGAGTTACGCCCGCCTTTGCTCTGATGCCGCGCTGACGCGGTAGCCAAAAACTCTCGCCACGGCGAGGCGGCTGTGTCGGATTGAGCAGATGGCGCCGCAGTTGCTCTGCACCGACCGCGCCAGTCTAAAAGCATGATGGAAACAACTGACTGACGACACAG
>NW_024875211.1:0-1738 GCF_018340385.1 Cyprinus carpio
CTTCCAGATACCCCTCTGGATCTCTCCTTCTGGAGAACAAGAGAGTGGTTCTGAGAGTAAAAGTCAATGTTGGGAGAGTGAAGAAGATTGACAAACAAGGTCATCCACTGCAGAAAACCTGACATGATCACAGGTAACGACACGCATGGTGTCCTCCAAAAAAGTGGCATGGTGTCAAGTGGTCTTTAAGAAGACTGTGTCTGGGATCCAAACGAATCAACTATATTGATTTAATTAGTCCAGTGCAAAGGAGCAAAGTCTTTGTAGAATCCTATGAAAATGTTGAATGATTAAACCAATATTTTTCACATTTTTCAAAAATTAAGGGAGTTTATGCTTAAAAAAAAAAGAACTGCCACTGGGGGTAAAAAAAAAACCCTTTAAATCAAAGGGAAATAAGATAATTTTTTATCCCACTGGGATATATTTTCTTGCTTTAGGCAATATTGTAACTAATTTTCCTTCTCAATAAATGCATCTTGATTTTGGAACATTTAGATAACTGGACAAGTCAAAATGCTGTAGTGAGAAATAATTTTTTTGCAGTGTGCTTACATTTCTACAGACCCAGTGCTTCTTTTCAAAAACTACAATACCTTTGGACTTGAATAAAATTGTTCAATTTATGTTTCATACAAACACATGATAAACTATTTACCATTTTTGTACCAGCATGTGTCCTCATATCCCTTCAGTATAATGGATATATAGCCAAAACAGCTGTTCATCTTTAACTAAAATTTCTAGCTTTTCTAAGACTATGTTTAAAAGTTTTATGGCTTAATGTCTCGCGGATTTCCACTGCAATCAAAATCAGGCTAATTGGGAATTTCCTTTCAGGATCAACAAATACATAAACATCCTTTCATTTAAAATTCAGTCTGTTTGTCCTTGAAAGGTAAAAGCCGCATGCTATACTTTCTTTATAAGTGCTTATCTCTGATTATTAAGAATATTTTCTTACACCGATCAAAATAATGAACCAGAAAAAGATATTACATTATAGATAATATTATGTCAGCTAGTTACATTTCTGTTGTTTAATTGTATAAAATTTCAAGATTGATGCTTACTGTTTTTTTGTGGTCCAGTTACATGAAAGCTGCAAATACATTTAAAAAACAGGGGTTTCATCTGTTTTCAGGCCTCCAAATATCCAAATGATACTAACAAAATAATAATTTCTGTGCCTAAACATATTTCATTGTAGACCACTGTACATAATATTTATACTAAATGTACTGAGGTTCAATACATTTTATGGTAATCTGTATCACATTGCTGTCATCTCTGACCCCATATGCACTTCATTCTTAAAGCTGCCTCTTGTTAGTTTTACTCAGTGTTGACTCACTCGTGTTGATCATGATCATTGAACATAACATTGATTACATATACATAACATTTATAAGATTTTTTAAAGAATATATTTAAAATATCTTTTGCAAATAAACATACAATCCTTTTTCAATATAAAGAACTTACCTTTTATACATACCTTTCATAGGTCTTTTTTTTTGTTGTTGTTGTTTTAAGATTTTTAACATTTTATTAAGTTTGCTGTGTAACAATTGAAATACAAAAAAACATCTTTGGAGTTGAAGGCCAGAGAGCTTCCTGATATAAACTGAAGAAGAAAAAAAAAACAATATATGACTCCACCCATATACCAATTATAAGACCATTTTATTTTTATAATTTCATGTATATTCTATTAACATGCAAATATTTATATTCT
>NW_024875212.1:0-11997 GCF_018340385.1 Cyprinus carpio
TGCTAGGAGTTGATTTACAACATCCTGCCTTTCTGTGGAATTCTGCCTATGTTTCAACCAGGCACCCGACGTAACCTTTTTAATTTTAATCTGGTTCAGGGCCCCCATACGCTTACATTAGTATTGGATGAACACAACCTGTGCAAGTTAATCTACGAAAAAAAATAAAAATAATCCTACCTGTAATCCTTACCTGCAATCTGAAACATTTACTTCCTCGCTTCTAAACGGCATTCTCTTTTCTAATGACGCCAGTTTGATGGCATGGGCAGAATATACTTAAACACACCCCTCCAGCCATTAGTTAAGTGAAAAGACAGAGACCAGGAGCACAAACAACAAAACCATGCTCCTCTCTATTCAATATTCCTGCTTCAGCTGGAAATATCATCACACCGGAAATAAAGTCAGCACCAACTTCCTCGGTCTTCTACATGGACTTTTAAAGATGAGCCAAATCTTACCTAGAACCTGCTAAATGGAAGATGACCATATACATCACTCCTTGATAGAGCCTTCATGCCTCATAATACAGCCTAGTCCAAAGAGTGAGCTGTGTAAAGATGAGGTGAGAGCCAAAGTTCTCTTCTGCACCTGCAGCCATGGAATTCTGCACAAAGCTTCTGATAGGACTCCAGAACCCGGCTAAGTGAACCCTTTGCAGAAGGGATAAGAATGCATTATACATTTTAACAATGATGCCTTAATTCAGCTAATTAAACTTCAGTAAGTTATTGAATCCCGTAAAAGCACAAAGAAAGCCCTTACAGAAAGATTTTTGTATAACTTAAAGCAGATGTGCTAAGAGTGAGCATGCACTGTCCAGGGCCTCGTTCCTCGATAACGCCACTCTTAGCGCCACGCAGAAGACCTCGAAAAGATATATCTTACCAAAGTTGTTTATGTTCCTAAGTGTGTTCCTCCGAAGTGTCCCTTTTTTAGGAAGCTTCTATCACGCCATCGCCTCTTTTATGTCAGGACGCTACAGCCAGCACTGTCCCCAAGTGAAGGTGCTTGAATTAGCTGGCATCGCATTGCTCAGGGAATCAATTCTTCCACTTCACTTAAGGTGCATTAAGGTGTTAAGAAAGACAACACGCTATATGCAAAACGAAACATTCTCAAATTATTCCAGTAACATTTTATTTCAACATAGCTTGCTATCCCAGAAAATATATAGACTATTAATTCTAAATTATTAAATCGCCAGTAATATGTTCACATCGATATGTTGTGACGGGTGGTGATCTAACCGGGTATCCCTCGCTAATCATCCACCCTCCTTATCCCGCTTGTGCCACTTGTGCCGCTTCTTGACATTGGTTTAACGAATTTCTAAAAAGACCATGTAATACACTTTTATATTCAATGGCAAGGTACCTTTACAATCAGAATTCCCTCGGATGTAATCCCCTCGGCATGCAGAGGCTTGTCTTTACGCAGGCCAGGGGTGGCACCGGGCCCCCTGAAATTTTGCATACTGGCTAATTTAAGGTGCCCCCCCCCCAAATTGTGGACAGTTCCTATGCTGCATAGAGGACTTCCTGTTTTTTTAGTAACTTTCTTTGTCCTTCATCTGCAGTGGCGGATCCCTGGCATGTGTAGCCGCCTTAGGCTGTTTTCTTCTTCTCTTTATACTTAATTTTAGGCGGTTTCTATAGCGCGATATTTGACAGACATTGAGAGCGATAATGTTACGCAAGGATCCATGTAATGCGAATCTCCACTGCGAATCATTGATTTCCTTCACCTACGCTGTAAAACTTCGATGCGTGCTTTTTAAATATACATTGTTCTTTTTTATGAATTGGCTCTGCTTATACATTTTTATCTCTCATTAAATGGAAGCAAGCTGGATTATAGTCATCAGCCTTCTTTTAGTTATTTATTTTATTAATAGCCTACTTATTTTAGTAAGGTTAGGTGTTTAACTTATAAATATGCATTTATTCAATTGTTTTATTAAGTGCATTTGTATTTTGTTGTTTTTGGCATATAGTTTTGCAATAAAAAGCGTATTAACCAGCCTCCGCAAAAAAGAACCACCAGTGCCTCAAAATTAGTCAAGAAAGAGCTGGTAGTCCAAAGCCCATTCACAGCATCCTGCCAGCCCAGTCAGCCCACTACAGTACCACCACTGCTACTTGAGAGTGAATCGCACAGCAATATGCCGAAGTCATTGCCGGAACCCCGCAACGGTGCGTGGCTAAAAACAAAAGTTCTACGTGTTAAATGGACCCACGCTAGAAAGCTCACAAACAGCGCTTCTTACCTCCTTTTACGCCCCCCCCCCCACCCTCCCTGGCCAAATTGATGATGGACTAAACGGCCCACGGGCCGGCTTTCATGAATTCAATACAAGGACACATTGATCGCTGCCATAGTTGGTCGCCAGCTGGACACAACCATGCTGTACCCATTTATAGATCTTAGCCATTTAGAGCCAAATTGTTTGCCTGATTTTAATTATCAAAAAGTGATTGCACAATTTAAACGCTTTAATGACATTACGCAAATAGCCTTTCCAGTCGGCCGTCTACTACTACATATTAGTTCTGATACCAAATAAAGTCAACTTCATAAATAGGCCTGCACCCATTGCCGAATTATTTTTCAGTTTGCCGCAGCAAACCATTTCTGCTATTTCCAAGCATTGCCGTCATTCCATAGCCTGATTCTGTACTGCGCTGCCCCGATTTCAAAATACTGCTGCACAGTGGCGGCTTAATTAGTTTCTTGGGCTCCGTCCCGTCGCTAAGAGAGAGAGCCAAATGCATGGTCCAGACCAAACTTATGCCAGTGTGACTTAACGGAAGAACAACTGTCGCGCACACGAACGTGTTCTGTTATTTCATGAAACGCATAACATTACCAGAGAGAGGTTAAGGAATACGCTTAAGAACGCACTCTCTAGCCGCTGCCCCAAAGAACGCATTAATCCCGGGGAGCCCTGCGTTTCCGCCAGAAACCCGAATAAAACCCAGCGGAGCCACCAAAACTAAAGTCCCAACAGCGCAAAGTCCCGTATGTAATACCGTAATCGCCAGAAAGCACCCAAACTTTGACTCTAAGTTTAAGGAGGAACCGAGAGGACAGTCATCTATAGATAGGACGCATATAGAACATCTGACGCCAGGTTTTCCTCAACGAGTGCCCGTTCCTAAAACGGCATACTTAATGCTCACTCACACCGCCTGAGCACCAACTAGGTATTTATCAGAGCAAACTAATGCCACATATCTAAGCTTGCTAGAGCTTAAAGCACTTCTAAATATGTCCTGAGAATAGTCAGAGGATACGACCATGTAAAAGTATGATAAAATGGTTAGTTAGGTCAATATATTGTGTAATAGCAACACTCTTAGTGTTCTAGACATGTAAGAATACATGTCCGTTTACGTTCATGCTTTTATTCATAGGACGCCATGCAGAACTAGACAAAGGAGGACCTCTTTTTGCAGAACAGGTTCACGCCAGGGGAGGTTCTAGGAAGAGAGGAGATCCGGGCTTAGCCCAGGAAAATCCACATGTATATGACTTTTTATTTTAATAAATCAGAAAGATTTACCTTGTTTAAAATATACAAAAACAATAAAAAAACAAACAAAAAAACAAAAAACAAATTTAAAACATTTTATTTAAAGTTTATCCCTTGTATCCTGACACATATGCTGATGTTGTGTCTCTGTCTCACTTTTTTTTTTTTGTCTCTGTCTCTCAGTTTTCTTTTCTTTTCCAATCAAGCCTGACTGGCTACACTCGTCCTGGTAGAACAGGGATAAGAAGCAAACATTAAGCAGTGCACTGACATAGTCTTACTCTACAAAGATATACAGGTCAAAGGACTTTATCTCTGTGTTTATGCATTACAGTAAACAGATTCAAGTTATT
This sequence comes from Cyprinus carpio, assembly GCF_018340385.1. Taxonomy (NCBI): domain Eukaryota; kingdom Metazoa; phylum Chordata; class Actinopteri; order Cypriniformes; family Cyprinidae; genus Cyprinus; species Cyprinus carpio. The sequence goes on from NW_024875212.1 coordinate 3,892, forward strand.
CAGTCTAGCAGATAAACCTTACCCCTCTACTGAAGTCTGTGCATCATTCCTCTGCTGTGGCTGCCTCATAAAGGTTTGTCCTATAATTTTGCACTGTTGCCTGCTTTCTCTCTTTTCTCAATTGTTTTTTCTTCTCATCAAAACAGCTCTCCTTTTGGAGCTCTCCTTGCCTCTTCCACTCCTTTCTCTTCTTCTATCCACACCTGTCATCTTCTCATTTAATCTAATGTCTTCATTCCTCTTTCTTTGTTCTATTTGTTTTGGTCCTCTCCTTTCTCTTCTCCATACATCTTGTTCACCTCATTTCTCATTTTTCCTCCTCCCTCTCCTCCCCACCATTTTTTTTCTCCTAACCTTTTTACATATTCTCCTCTTAAAGTGTGCCCACTTTCTCTACTTTTGCACAATTGCCTTTTCATTTGTTTTTTTCACGAAATTTCCTTTTTTGTTATAATGCAGCCTTTACAGTAAAATTGTGTTTTGTTAACATTAGTTCAAGTGTAATAGCAACATTTTACATTGATTACTATGTCCATATGGTCTGAAAATTATAAATTCTTTGTAATGAACAATTGTATTTTGATCAAACAAAAAAAAAGATTTACAAATAAGTGAGATGAATGCAATTAAAAAAAAACAATTCTTAGTTTACTGGTAATGAAGTAACTAATGATAACAAATAAAACTTTACTGTAAAGTGGTTTTATCTGCCTCCCTCCATCCCGTTTCGGTCTGAACATGTGGAGGCCTTCAGTGATGGATAGAAGTCTATGAAACATCAGCAGCAATGTAGACAGTGTTAAAGTTGCTTGAGTTTGGACCTGAGGCCTACAGCCATTGGTGTTGAAATTTTGTCAAGACATTGCAGAATAGCACAGAAATTGTCAATTACAGCACTCACAGACTTCACCTGACAATGTGTTGTTGACAGCTGTACCAGCTCAGATGATCGTAGTCCAAGCTGTTTTTGAACATCAGTAAACTTTTGGTGATTAACTAGAGATGCACTGAAAAATGAATAAAGGCTCTCCAGTAAATCAAAAAAGTTGGTGGCTTCTGGTATTGCCTTGCATGCATGGCACAGCACAAGATTTAATTCATGTGCATAGCAGTGAAGGTACACTGCTTTCTGGATGACGTTCTCTGAAACGGGCCTGTACACCCCTCACAGCTCCACTCATGACTGCAGCTCCATCATATGCTTGTGTAACACACAGAAGATGGTCAATTTTATGTGATTTCAATGTTTGCTCTATTGCATCAGTGATGGATTGTGCATCAAAAACCAACCAGTTTGCTGAAACCAAGGAAATTTTCTTTGATTCTGCCCTCAGTTGATCTAACGTAAATGTAATGCACACATACTGCCAGTTCAGAGTGCCTGTCCCTTGCCTCATCTGCCATCAGAGCATACATCTTTGAATTTCTCATTTCTTTTATGATGCTTTCACCTGTGACCTCTTCTGAAATACATGCAATCATTTCATTTTGGCGCATGAGTGAGACAGGTAGGTAGCATCAGGATGGAGCATTGTACTGCTGTAGAAATGCAATCAAACTGTGTGAGAAGTTTCCATGCACTCTCAAGGAAGTTTCCCTGATTTTGACTCTGGCTCTGTCTCATCTTGTCCACGGAATGCAATCCCCTGCTTCCCCAGAAATGACGTCCACAGCAACAATAACGATGGAGGCATTGACGCTCTCTCAAGTTATTTCCTCCCTACACTGGCTCTATGAAGCTGTTCCCGTAATATCTCCATGTGTTTCAGTTGTTTTGTAGCTCTTCCAGCATGTCATGGAAGCCTTATGAAGGCTACTTTGTTCATGCTCTCTGAATGATTCTAAAGCCCTTTTCCAGTTGGAGAAACCTGCACTTGTTAATGTGTCTTTGCTGTTTCGGATATGATGCTTGGCAAAGAGACGACAAGAAAAGCAGAATGCAGAATTTCTGGATATGGAATACTCAAGCCACTGAAATGCATCTAGCCAATTCTTATTAAAAGCTCTCTGCTGTGTTCCAAATTGGGTAAAGTGATACTGCTGAAGCTTCATGTGTTTTTGGGCCTGTCTGCAGTGTTCCTAGATCATCCCTTTCACCTTCTAAAGCCTCTTCTTTCCTTGCTGACTCATCTAAGACATGTAGTAAAATAGCAAGCTCAGCTCTATTATTGTTTTAATAGTCTTCTACTTAACGCATGATTTTTTGTGAGAATAGATTAAAAAAAAAAGGTGAATAAAGAATCTATAATAACAAAAAAAAAAACTTCACCCATTCTTCCTGCACATATTACATTTTATAGGCTACCTTATTCTTACTTTATACATACACTCACATACATAATACACACACAAACACTTAAAGCCAAGTATAATTATAAACGCAGGGCTCTATACACTTTTATTTTTGAAGGAGCACTTACACAGCACTTACAAATTGCATAAATAATCTTATGAGGCTAATGTATCAAATATAAAATTTGGAATACAGAAATATGAAATGATGAAAAAAAAAAAAATAGAATGGTACTTTGCCACTAGGTGGCGGCAAGCCATTGCCTTAATGAGTGAGCTGGTCAGTCATTTAATCAATGGATTCGTTCGAAACAGATGATTCATTCAGAAAAAAGCAACTGTTTTTATGAATGGGTCAGTGAATCATTTACTCAAGCAAATTCATTCAGTAAACACCGCTGTGTGTTGCTGCAGAGCACAACAACATGCTTTGTTTGGAACCATTTCTATGTAAATATGTCTTTTTTTTATTATCTTGTTTATTGAATTGTTGCCCTGATACGAAAAGTCTGCCACAGACCGTGCTAACCAAACATTATATAACCGCCTCTGTGTGTGTGTGTGTCCTAAAGACTGAGTGCGCGAACCGTTAACTGTTTGATGTTCAAAAATGTAATGTTAAATCAGACACAATTTAAAAACTGAAAAAGAAATATAATACTATGATTAAAACTTACAGATACCTGAATTGCTGTATCTTGGCGTTCAAGTGTTGGCTGGGGGTGTTGTTTTATTGACTTTTTTTTTTTGAAGAATTTTGAAATATCCATTTTAATTTTCAAATAAATTGATCTAGTAAAAAACTACACGCCAACAAAACCACCTGGCTCCAAAAGATCTCATTTCATTGGCTGGATCGTACAGACGCCTTCATCGATGGTTGGCCAGTTTACATGTCAGTCAGAAGCACTAGACTCAGTGGGCAGTTTTTGTCGGGTGTGAATGACAACGTGTAAGTTTATTTATTTAATTAAATTCTAATATAAATTACTTTATTCGGCATGAAAACTCTTTGATGGCATGGTGGTAATAAAAACATTCGGGCTTTACTGAAAACGTTCGGGGCTCCAGCCCCCTTAGCCCACCCCTAACGCCGCCCCTGGTCTACACAACAGGAGACTTAAGTTTTAATACTTACCCCATTCCAGTACAAGGCATTCAAGAATTATTGTAGATAGACGCAAATGAAACAATGACTGAATAAACAAAGACAAAAAGCATATGATTAAGACAAAAATATACTACAGTGTGCTAGACATAGCATATTTTTCAGAAAAGAAATAATGCGAGCAACGATCTCAGTAGGCTATAAAGATTGTAAGCCTTTAAAATACACCATTACAAAAGAGTTGTTCCAAACATTGAATGTATTAGTTTGATTAACATCTTGATCACGCAACACCAAGCACTTTGTCTTAAATGTTTGAGTAAATAACCTTGCAGAGAATAAAATTTATGGCCAAACGCCAAAAGCGCATAAAACAAAAATTATACTTATAAGGTGTAAGCTGATGAAGTGATGAAGGCGAGATGCTGAAGTTTCCACGACTGCAGGCCCGAGAGACTTCATGCATGCAGGTTCGCGGAGCTTCAGGTTCAGACCCAAGCAACGCCATGGCTACAGCAAGGAAAGCACCGACATTGCCACGCCCCTCGCATTTTTCCGCCAGAAACTGGGATATTTTAACGCTGTTGCTGCGGGTTGCTTTATATGTTCGCGGGTTGGCGACCCCCAATAATGTGGTGGTATTTATCGCCTGGAATCACGCTAATTTTTCCGGGGAACCCTTCGTCTAAAGCCCGATTTGATAGTTTTGAGTAGCAATTGGCGGTTTTGAAAAAAACCTGGCAACACTGGAGAACACTCGGAAGTCAGCTAACGCCGTTCACTTCACTCTGCCGGAGAAAACTCCGGAAGCCTGTGTATCATCCAATACTAAACCCACTTCAAAACTTATTCCACATCCGCCGTTAAGCAGCTAAAGAAGAAGAAGACCGAAACCATTCCCGCTGACACCAGAGGAAAGTTTTCAACTATCTAATGTGTATCTTGAGAGGAATGGCTCAAACTCTACGCCAATAGCGTTTGCAGAAGACGAACTTAACTATATGCAAGTAACCCAGGAAAAGCCAGGCAATAAGTCGATGGCTGACAGTTTGAGCAAAAACTTTGTGGCAGTATATGCAAAACACAATGAAGTGTGAGTAGAGGGCTTTTATATTTCTCGCGTGTTAAGTGCCTGATTGGCTTTTTTAAATGTTTTAATTGTAATGTGATCGTGGCATTAAAGGGATAGTTCACCCAAAAATAAAAAAATTATGTCATTAATGACTCACCCTCATGTTGTTCCGCAAACCCGTAAGACCTCCGCTTATCTTCAGAACACAGTTTTAAGATATTTTTAGATTTCAGTCCGAGAGCTTTCTGTTCCTCAATTGAAAATGTAACGGTATACTGTCCATGTCCAGAAAGGAATACAAACATCATCAAAGTAGTCCATGTGACATCAGAGGGTCAGTTAGAATTTTAACTGAAGCATCGAAAATACATTTTGGTCCAAAAATAACAAAAATGACGAAAAAATTGTCTTCTTCCGGGTCTGTTAGGAGTGCGATTGACTGCTGTGACTGTTGACGCATTATCGCGCGCTGTTGACGTGGTTTTCTTTACATCAGCAAGCTTCACTGAACGCGCAGCGTCACAACAGATCCAGTAACATCATCAAATAAAATGAGACAATTTATTCTGTTTTTTAAATTCCAAAATAAAATATTGTAGTGAATACACTTTATTTAATTTTCAAATGATGTTTTATTTATTTTATATTATTGTTTAAATCATCTCTTAAGGGTCAGATTGGACACCTCTGTGGGATGTGTGTTTGGCCACGGGCTGTAAGTGTTTGACACCCCTGGATTAGAGCAATAGATGCTGTAGATAAACAGATATATTCCTGAGGTATTCTATGACTGTGACTACTATAATCTAAGTGAGCAACCGAATTGTGGAAAAAATCCATCTTGGCCTCGTCCCAAAGAATATTCTGACAAAAAAAGCAAACAGGGATTGCGGAAAAGTAAATTGGTCTAGCTCAGCTGTCAAAAGTTTTGAGGGTAATTAAAAAAATTACTAAATTCAGCAAGGATCCATTCAATTTTTAAAAAGTGACCATAAGGAAATTTGGCGTTCAAAATAACATTTTACTAAATGATTTGGCACACAGCATTACTAGATACAGTACACTGATAAAACACAAGAGAAAGAAACTTACTGCTTGATCTGCATGTTGGTTTTGTGCTGGCTGTGTTTATGGAACAAAGGTTGGCCTTCGGCATACAGTAAGCCCAATAGCAAAACCCAAGTTAATGTAATTACAAAATTTATATGATTCTCTTGAAAAATGCCTGCTGCAAACAGCCATTTTACAAATATGTCCCTAATCAGGCTTGCCATGGACATTACAATTATTTCCAAACAAACTACACCCATTGGTGTTTATAACCATTTTGTTATGTATGAAGTTCTCACCATTTGTCCTTTCTATTCTTGTACCTTGCTTCTTGAGACCTCCTGTTTTGGTAAGCATATAGTTAATGATATGATAATGCACATTGATGTAGTTGGTTACAACATGCAGGGTTGCCAACTCTCACGATCTGGCGTGACACTCACGCCAGTATCAATCTCTATGCTCTCACGCACACGCAAGAAATGTCACGCCAAAATCCATTTTTCTCCCCTCCTCAACTGCTAGCTAATTTTCTGTTGATGACTAGACCACAGCGATAATGACAGTGTGAGAGGTTTTAAGGCCCGCAGCTGTTACATCTCCCAAAACGTTCTCACTGCATTCTCTGGACGGATTGGCTGAAAACGTTGCACCTGATACATCAGTTGTGTGTGAGAAGTTCAGAGTCGGCACGTGTGAAAGTTTGGAAGACAATCAAGGTAAGCAAATAATAAAATGGTGAGCCTTGTCACTACAGACGTAGCCTTGCCTTATCAGTCTGTGTGTGCCGCAGACTAAGTTACAGGACTTCAACTATAGTTGCAAATGTTGTCTGACGTAAGCGCATGATGTGGGCTAGCTAAATTGCTCATTAAAAATAGTCTCTATTTAGGGTCCGAAGCTCAACACCCGCCAAGCAACTCAAATGCGGTAGATTTTCTGTTTGGCTAATAAATCTCAAATGCTATCTGCCACACTGGCGAAGTTAATGTTCATACCAAAATATGAAATTTTCTACGTACCAGCAGAGAGAGTGAGAGAGAGAGAGAGAGAGAGAGAGAGAGAGACTTTTGATTTTAGAATGTCCCTTTATTTATACATTACAAAATAGCTTTTTTTGCTTTTTATGGGAAATACATAAGTTTATACATTCCCAAGCTATAAAAGCATGTGAATGAATAAATAAATAAATAAACAATAAAAGACCTTAAACACTCAATTACAAACCTTGCTCAAAAAATGTTAATTTTAAATCCTTCAAAAGCTCCATCAGGTTCACATAAAACCCATCAACTCCCAAAAATGATAAAAACATCACATTATTAGTAAGTTTGTAAAAGCATATTCCAACGTTAGTCTTTTTTTAATGAAAACAATTAACCATAAGAAACAGGATCTGTTTCACCCCCGCTTGCTTCCCACTTTATTTTTCCTTGTAACCCAAATTGCAAGCTTGAGTTAAACCCATACAAAAAATTTACACCATAATCACTTTTCTTCTTTTTATCAACGGAGTACTTTGGGCCAGTAAATGAACAGGATTAAAACTAAAAACAACCCAACAGTCTTATACTCCAACATATTTGCCAATTCTAAAATATTTATTTTTTAAACTTGAGAACATTGCATAAAAACATGTAAAAAACACTCTCAGACTCAACACCACAGAGAAAGGACATCCCTCCCCAACTAAAGAAGGATCTAACAGCTATGTGTGTGTGTCTGTTAGGTAGCTAATATCCCATATACACCCCTCTCCATTGTTGAAGATCTTCTATTCTCTTCTCAATGGGTCTTTGCCTGTGCAAGGGACCTCCAGCTTACTCCTCAGAGAAGAGTCTGACTCTCTCAACTTCTGAAGTCCATTTTGTCTTCTTTGAAGTGCTGCAAAAATTTTGAGAAGGTAGCTTCTTTGAACTTACCTGCTCTGTAGCTGGCTCTTTCCTCCTAGTAAAGCGCTCTAAAAACAACTCAACTTCAGGGGATTTCCATAGTCACTGTGTTTCCAGGGTTTTCCTCCCCAATGCCATGCCCTTAGGGAGATTTTTAAAATCAGGGAAACCATATGCTGCCTCTTTACAAGGTTTTGGAACAGTAACATTTGCAGAATCTCTTGCTGCTCTTGGGAGTGCCAAACTCTAGTTCGTTAAACAACCCGCTGTGGTCCTACGGATCTGAAGCAATTATATCAGCCAGTCTCCTTTCGCCTCCATCCATCCACATCTTCTCTCTGAGATCGGATACCTTGATATCCCAGCACTAGTTTCTTCAGTGCGACTTGATGGCATCAGAGACAAAACAAACAGTGTGTAAAAAGATCATTAAAAAATAAGGGCTCTTTTTAGGATCCAGGCACTGTGGACTCCCCCATTCTCTGGAAAATTAAAAGCCCGCTACAGCTCCAATATATTACTTTCAAAGAAGGGTGTAAGTCCTCAGAGTGAAGTTCCATTAAAGTTCATTAACAGTTGTCTGTCCAAGCCCATTCTTCTGGTCTTGAGAAGCAGGGCACACGAACGCCCATCCACACGTGTGAGGCTGATGATAGAGGAGGTAGCCTGTCCAAGCCCATTCTTCTGGTCTT
>NW_024875212.1:12327-12442 GCF_018340385.1 Cyprinus carpio
ATAACCTAAAAATACCCCTAAATATTTAAAACCTGTTTTATTCCATTTAACTTTTTTTGGAAGTTTAGGTAAGTTAAAAATATCATTACTTTTGGATCCAAACCATAAGGCTTCT
>NW_024875212.1:13838-13933 GCF_018340385.1 Cyprinus carpio
GGATAGGGCAGATGATGGATGAGGTTCTTCAGCATTCCTGTCAGTGATAAAATCTACAGTACAGTTCCAATCCCCACCCATAATTAAAAAATCAT
>NW_024875213.1:0-1993 GCF_018340385.1 Cyprinus carpio
CCGCACAGCTAATTAAAGAAAAGAGACAAAAATCAATAAGAATGGTCCCCAGTATATTGTCTCTACATTTTATGCCCACGCAGTGATTTGTAATTGGATATTAAAGGTGAGACAGATGGTTTAGGGCTTCAGTTTGGGGGTAGGGATCGCTGGTTATGTGAAGGAAGGGTGGAAAGTACTTGGAAGAGGCAGAGAAAAAAAAGCGCTCAGTATGGCCAGTTTCTATCGAAGGAAGCCCCACCTTCTGAAAAAAAAAAAAGAGCCAATCGAAAATCTGTAAACTCATGTGGTCATGCTGCAGCTGCTATTAAAAGATCCGGTTGCTATAGAAACAGTCAGTGATTCTGAGACGCATGCTTAGGACTCACATGCGTGATTTAAAAATATTAGAATTGGCAAACAGTTTTGGGAGAATTTGATGTTCCCCCATTCAAAGAGTATAGAGCTCCACTCCCCTGTGCATGCCCAAGAGTGTTTCCCCAAAGATGGCTGCTGAAAGTGAAATGACTTGCCTTAAAGGGACTTTGAGAATGGCTGCTTGTGGTTGTTTCTAATGTAGGTTCCTATGGTGTTCTAAGGGATATTTTCCTAATGTGTGTTGCTGTGTGGTTGCTATGGTTGCTGGTGGCCTCAATCTTCTCCTCTCTTTACACAAATCTAATGGATGTTTTTGCCCATTTTATTTTATCACCGCCCACCAGATGAAAACTGTACCTGAAAGTCGCCACAGTTTAGAAGAGTTTTGAAAGGAGAATCACTAGAATTATGATAATTTACTGCCACTGGGCATATAATTTGTAATCCAATCAAAAGTAACTGATCTGATTCTGAGCATTTTAAAAATGTAATATAATCCAATTACAAGTACAAAATCATTGGAATCACATTACCTAATCCAGGTCATATATATATACCAAACTGCTATAAAAAAATACATAATAAAATATATACTAGACAGTATATATTTTACAGTATAAAATACAAACAATGCAGTAATAGTATATACAATAAACTAAAATAACATTGTTAAGTGACAGACATACCAGGTAGTAGTGACAGTAAAATACAGATGGAAAAGACAGAGAAGGTCTTCACCTCCTATTATGTTCTGTATTTTATAGTGCACGGTAAATAAAATAAAATAAAAAACTGTATACCGCTTCTCAGCTGAGTGACAAGCACTGAAGTCTGACCTGGTGTTTTCACCCCTTTCCCTGTCGCCTGCAGTCAGCAGCCGTGTTGCTCTCTGTATTCTGCACCTGAGTCATTTACACTGGCTGACAGACAGCCATCAAATATAGCCCTTGGCGTACGCTGTAGAATCTCATAAGAATTTCCTGACATTTATAAAGTGACATGCAAGTAGTTCTTTTAATGGGCTTTAAGTGATATGGCAGGTCTTATCAGCAAGTTCTTGGACGTGCAGTCCCAGAATGCTTTGCAACACGAGGCATAAGGCGTTATAGAAATCCCTGAAAATACTACTCTGTTGTAAAGAAAAAGTGAAACATGAATGACTGGTATAAGACACAGCTATGTGAAGAATTAAACCCACAGATCAGCACGTGAATCAGCGAATGGTCATCCTTATGGGAAATAGGACTGGTCAGACATGACTGGATGGTGGTAGAATGACATTTGTTTCTGACAGGAACAAACAACACCCACATGTCGGAGTCAATGGACTCACGCATCCCCCTTTTCTCTTTCTCCCTTCCGTTTTTTTCTTTTTTCTTTAAACAATGGCCGCCACTGTTCCGCCATCCAGACAGAAGATCTGATAGGTCTGTCTCTTTGTGTGCATTCTGAAGCCTAAAAAAATAAAAAATAAAATAAAAATATATATATATTTGCTCAAATGTACAGTGAAAACAGTAATATTGTTAAATATGAGTACAGCTTAAAATAACTGTCTTCTGTTTTAATATGTAAATAATTAAAATAATAATAATAATAATAATAATAATAATCTGTTTCTATTATCAGTGGCGGC
>NW_024875214.1:0-1842 GCF_018340385.1 Cyprinus carpio
GACTGTGATTGTGTGTTTCGATATAGCCAGCATATTAATATAAAACTGTGATTATACTGACTGTAACATCCTATTGGTTACACAGTTTGAAAGCACACCTTTCAGCCAATCACTATAGCATATTCAGCTTCTGTAGACCTACTCATAGGTGAATTTAACTCATAATCATGATGAACTTCACACAGTTTATTGAACTGAATCACTGCTATTAAAAAACTGTATTTTGTTTACTTTATTTTATAGGTTGGAACAAACGTGGAATTCCTTAACCGAGCAGTCCACAAAACCCCATCCATTTGTCATGGCAATTTGAAAATGCCAGCAGATCTATCAGACATTGATCATAATCAAAAGGACAGGTAAGTATTCTGGACAATTTTCAAAAGGAATTGCAATTGTATATTTAATTGCATTTTCCCACATCTGGACGCATAAATTGTGACATAGACCAAACGCAATTGAAAAGCATTTGAATTTCAGATGCCTTACACGCAAACCTGTCGAAATCTGTGTCGGGGTGGGGACATACTATGGGACATGTGTTTGTAGTAGGAGATATTTTTGTAGTTTTTTACCCCCAAATCTCACTGTTGCACTCTGATGCCGTCAGCAAAGGAAACAACCTTGCAGTTCTACTCTTTATTTGCCTATTTGTGATCTTATACTCCTATATTGTATTCCTCAGGGTGAAAAGCACTTGGACCCAATGGTGAATATTATTAATGAGTACCATTAATGGCTCCCACCGTTAGTAAGCAGGGATAGTAGCTGCATTTGGGGTTAAAATGACTAAAAAGATTATTTATTGTGTAAGGTTACTTAAGAATATAGGGAGACCCGGGGTTGCACTGTCTGTTCTTTAACACACACCTCTCTCGAGTAGCAGCTGCCTTTAGTAGTGCCTTTACCTCCATTGTCCAAAAGCATTTAAGCACTGAATTGTCTTTGGAGTGACGCCACCTCCCACACAACACACACACCCTATAGCATGGTCCCACCCCCTGACACAGATTGACAGGTTTCCATGTGAGGCATTGGAAATTCAGATGCTAAAATAATTGCGATTCCATTTCAGTTTTGGCATGTTACATGTGCGACACAGTGAAAAAGCAGACGTGGTAATTAATAACACCCGATGTACTTGTTCTTATGATGCATCTAAGCTAACATTAGTCTGTTTCATTTTTATTCCGAGGTCACCGTAGCCACCCGGATCCAGTCTGTATCCAGATCAGATGGTGGATCAGCACCTAGAGTTGACCTCTACAGCCCTGAAAGACAGTGGAACCAGGACAACTAGATGAGCCCCAGAGACAGATCCCCAGTAAAGACCTTGTCTCCTAGACGGACATCGGCACAAGACATCGGGAACCAGATGAGTCCCCTGCACAATCTGACTTTGCTGCAGCCTGGAATTGAACTGCTGGTTTCGTCTGGTCCCGAGGAGAACTTGCCCCCCAACTGAGCCTGATTTCTCCCAAGGTTTTTTCTCAATTCTATCACCGATGGAGTTTTGGTTCCTTTCCCCTGTTGCCTCTGGCTTGCTTAGTGGGGACACTACTTGATTGCACAGCTGGCTAAAAAATCACTGGATCAATGATGAACTGACTTTAACTGAAATTAGTATTTATGGTTGTCCTTTTGCATTATTACACACTATTTTCCTATTTAATACTGTAAACCTGCTTTGACACTGTATTTTTTAAATATAACAGGCTCATTACTCATCATACATGGAAAATACAGTTGCAAGTGGACTTTGCTTTTCCATTTGAAATTTGGCAGTCACTGTGCATTAGTGAAAACGCAAACAGTAATGCAAGATTTGCAAATTTTGTTTTG
>NW_024875215.1:0-1884 GCF_018340385.1 Cyprinus carpio
TCCTTGAAAAATAAGATACTGGGTGATCAATTCCCGTATCATCCTCCTGAATAAGGACTGCTCCTGCTCCCACCTCACTCGTGATCCACTTCCAATTTAAAACGGTCGCAAAATCCGGAGCTGATAAAAACCGAGCACTACACATCAACGCTTTAACAGCATCAAATGCTGACTGACACTCTGAGGTCCACTCAAAACTTTTAGCTCGACTCAAGCAAGCTGGTAAGGGTGATTTAACTTCAGTAAAAATTCTTTTTGCAAAAGCTCGGTAATATCCGGCCATTCCCAAGAAAACCACGCGACCCCTCGCTTTGTTTTGGGAGCTGGAAAATCAATTATGCACTCAACTTTTATGTCGACAGGACGCACCTGTCCTTGACCCACACATTTCCCAAGGTATGTCACTTTACAGCTTTACCGGAACTTACATTTAGCAAGATTCAAGGTAAGAGATGCATCACTTAGTCGAAGTGAAAAACTGCATACAGACTTGTTAGAATGCTGTTGCCAGTCAGATGAATAAGCGACAATGTCATCCAAGTATGCCCTACACCCTCTAACCCAGCCAGCACTATTCTCATTAGGCGTTGGAAAGTGGCGGGTGCATTTCGCATACCGAAAGCCATCCTCTTGTACTGCAGGAAGTGGTCAGGCGTAACGAAGGTCGAAATCTCTGAAGTTCTGGCTGTCAAAGGAATCTGCCAGTACACCCCTTTAACAGGTCAAGCTTAGTTACAAACTTTGCAGCCAACCCTATCATATCACAATCATCTCATCCTTGGTAAAGGATAGAGCCAGGTTTCAGGATGGAATTACCTTGCGTAATCGGTGCAGAATCAAACTTCCACCTGATTTAGGCACCAACAGACAGGGTGAGAGCTCCATGGACTGGAACTTGGTACAGCTTAAAACCATGTTCTAACAAGTATGCAGTCTCTTCTTGCATTATTCTCCTCTTTGATGGGGTTTACCTTCCGAGCAAGAATTTTGCTTGATAGGAGAGCAATCGCCCACATCAATATCATGTTCCAGTACTGTGGTTTGACTAGGCACATCAGAAAAGAGAACAGGAAACTTTTTAATGAGCGCAATAACATCATTCCGACACGCTTCACCCAAGTAACACAAATGGGACATTAAGTCCTCTAAAAGCTTTGAATTGTCCAGCAGAGCACATGAGACCTCTCGCATTCTAAGCCCATCCTCCTCAGGACAATACACGGCTGCCATAGCAGCAGAGATGGAATCAGTGACTTTTGGCAAACTCTGAACTACCTCCCTCTGAGTTACATCCCTCATTACATAGGCTTTAAGCATATTTATGTGACACACTCGGGTCTTTCGCTTCCTGTCAGGAGTATTAATGACATAATCTGTGTCACTTTAATTTCTGCTTGATAGTATAAGGACCCGAGAACTTTGCCTGTAATGGCGACCCTGGAAGAGGCAGAAAGACAAGCGCCAAACTCACCTTCCTGAAAACTTCGATAGACACTTTTTTTATCAAAGCGGGTCTTCATTTTGCTCTGAGTACGTCCCAACTTCAAAAGTGCCATCTCACGAGCTCGGCCTAGGCGTTCTCTGAACGAACTTACATATTCAAGTACGCTGGTTTGGGGGGTTGTCTCTGCCAGCAATTGTTCGCGAAACAGTTTTAACGGGCCCCGCACATTGTGCCCGAACACTAAGTCGGCAGGACTAAAACCCAAGGATTCCTGAACAGTCTCCTCGTACTGCAAACATGACCAAGGGAACACCCTCATCCCAATCTTTCCCAGTTTCAAAACAGTACGTACGCAACATACTTTTCAAGGTCTGATGAAAACGTTCTAGCGCCCCCTGTGACTCTGGATGGTAAGCACTAGAAAGCTTATGCTTTACAGA
>NW_024875216.1:0-1698 GCF_018340385.1 Cyprinus carpio
AATGCTCACCTGCAGGGAAAACGGCTTCAGAGATGTAGTTTAACAAAGGCTCCACCTGCAGGGCAAAACGCATTATTCGAGGTGAGCTTGCCACACGCAAACGCCGACTGCAGTTAACACAGCATTAAAAGGTGAGTTTTAACAACGCTCAAACGCGCGATGCGAAGTAAGCAGTTTAACGCGTTTTCTTATCATTGGTAGGACATCGCTTTAATATAGCATGATGGCTAACGTATTTTTATCAGAGCGTTTGTTGTAATTTTAATCGATGCATAAAATGCTACGATTGTGTTCAATTAATCTTTTTTATTAGCTATTATTATATTATTATTAAAATCATCTAAAATTAAATCAATGCTGACGTCACCGCTCATTCCCAGGAGTCCATTCTTGATTTTCCACTAGGTAAGTATCAAAGTAACTGTTAGAGAGGCTTTAATTAAGCAAAGATCATTACTATTCTTACATTTTACACCTCAAAACTGTTGAATCAGGACAAAGAAGTTGTGTTTGAGGAACTTGTACATTTTTTAAGGTAAGCCATGTCTTATGACGATAAAATGATGGAAACACCATTCTAAAAAAAAAAGAAAGCTTTAAGTACCAAATGTGCAGGCTACAACAGTTAGCTATGACAATTCAAGGTATTTTTTTGTGCATATAATATGTAAGGTACAATCATAATGGAATGAGATTTTCAGATACATTATGACAGGATTACAACTATCCCACATTCTAAATGTTTAAACATGAAGGACGTTCGTTGCAGATTGTTGTGTTTTACTAGCCAAATTGTTAAAAATTCCACACAAAATTACATACTAAACACCCAACTAAATCCTAATTAACAATACAATTAATTCATAATACTCCATTGGGGCTCATCACAATTTTTCCAAATAGGAAATAAAAACATAATATGTATCAATAAGTATAAGTATGCGCTCCATTAAACTATGACTGATTCATATATTCATATCTATATATATATATATATATCTAATATATATATAATATAGATATATATTGTGAGTTCGAGCTATTCCCCAAAATAGGTTAAATTTTAGAAAAATATTAACAAAGGGACACGTATGAAAAATTATCATTACGCAACATAAGTTGTGTGTTTTGGACAATGTCTAAGTGTACTCTACAACATGTGGGTGTGTGTTTGTATGTAGTGGAGTTTTCCAAAATGTCTACGAAGGAGAGTCAAGCCTATGCCCATCGACAAGCAATAACCAGGTGAAGGAAAATAGAATAGAGCATTATGTAATATTCAAATATGTGGTTTTATTCTACATTTCTCATTGTTAGGTCAATTGGACACTCAAAGCATGCTCCTACTAAAATGACCCTGTATGATATCTGTACTCAGGCTACAAAACAGCGTGATAATGTAAGGCGCCTGGTTGATATAAATTTTGATTGCTTGTTTCTACACCAAACACCATAGACACACAATTAGAGTAGCCTGGGTGCTCCTACATCTGCCACTTTCACTGTATGATTATAATAAGAAGAAGAAGAATCATGTGTCAATCTAGAGACGCATATTCTGAATTGCATTGTGCTTTGTGTGTTCCTCTCTTTCCTGTATACAGCCAAATTAAACTCTATCTTGATTGTACTTTTTCTCTGTGACTGTGGATCTGATGTCTCGCTTTGGTATACTTTTACCAACACAGGTGAGCCTCA
>NW_024875217.1:0-1632 GCF_018340385.1 Cyprinus carpio
ATCAGGTCTGTACTTTTAATGTAATCAGTTTCCACTCATTCTCTTTCACAACATAAGGGACCAAAGCAGGCCTACAGAGAGAGATGATCCCTGGAACCGGTAACAGCACAAACTTACTTCATCCACTTGGCTGGAGATGATGCGCGCTGCAAGCTTGCTTGTCGTGTAATTTACTCTTCGTAATCTTTTCCTGAGGCATTGCTTAAGCGATTCTCTAGCTAGCAACCAAGCAGTATGAAGAGGCGATCTCGAAGCGATGCATACAAAAATCTAATACATTAGTGTTTTAGCATGGGCGAACTCAACTTAGGGCTCTAAAAATCTGTTCTTTTAAATTTTGGCCCGGACCTCTAACTTAGTGTCGAACACAAGTTGAGCTGGAGCTAAAACCAAGAGATTCTTGCGGGTCTCTCAATGACAGCCAAACAAAACTAAGGGAACCCCCCTCATCCAGTCTTTAGCAGTGTCCTGGCAATATTTCTTAAGCATTGGTTTAAGAGTTTGGGTGGCGACGCTCAAGTGCACCTGACTCTACTGGGATGGTATGCACTTGAGACTCTGTGAAAGAAATTGCCAGTGATTCGGGAGTACTTGTTTAAAAAGTTTTGATAAAAAATTTGTACCTTGATGGGTTTACGCTACTTTTGGAAGTCAAGCGTGGAGAAAGAATTTCACCAAGGCTTTATTTATGACGACTAGGCGCCGTGATTTTTTTTCGTAGTGGGAATGCCGCCTCAGGGAATCTGGTAGCACACACACATCATGGTTAATAAAAACTGGTTACCAGACTTAGTCTTAGGTAGTGGACCAATGCGCAGTCTACCATCACATGTTCAAGCGGTTCTCCAATGCCTTGGGTATAGGAGACAAAGAGGAGCAGGGGTGGAATTCTCTGGTTCGGTTTCCGACAATCAATGGCAGGTGTAAACAAATGCGGCAATAATGGGTGACATCTTTTTTTTTTTTAATCCTGGCCAAAAGAAATGTCTCGCAAAATCCTATTATAGGTCTTCGTAACTCCTAAATGACCAGCAAGCTGGTGATCATGAGCCAAGCACAAGACATGTTGACGATAGGAAAACGGGACAACAATTTGATAAACAACATTCCAGTCTGAATTCTTGTCAACATGAGAACACCACTTCCTCATCAATAAGTCATTGTCAATGAAATAAACAGCTTTATTTTCCTTAGCCCCATCAAGGGAAAGAGCGAAATTGAAAGAAAGTCACAAGGGTTTTATCCATCCTTCTGCGCCAGAAATAATTCTCTCACGTAATAGGACTGGTAATTTTGAGTATCTCTGCATCAGACACAATTACACCTTTATTTTCTGTCTTTGAACCATCTTTCTTTTCAAGATTCATATCCAGGGATGCTTCCCCTGACAACAGTGGAAACATGAAGGAATTAGACAGATCAACTTCATCACCTACTCTGCTGTGACTGAGCCGCGTGATGGCACAGGCTGGAAAAACATCAGGGTAAGTTTCAGAAAGTACCTCTAACTCACAAAACGCATTTGGTTCATCAACAACTTCAATAACGGGCATTACCTTTCCACCTGCCAGGTCATTTCCAAGGATAAAATCAACACCCTTCACAGGAAGTGAATGACACACAGCCACTCTC
>NW_024875218.1:0-2322 GCF_018340385.1 Cyprinus carpio
AGTTGCGCCAAAAAGCAGCAGTCAATCCCACGTGCTGAGTTTGCCTGCTCTGACCGGAGCACAAATGGTCGTCCCCCAAAACTAACCACACGTGCCCCTCCAGCGGGTGTGCTCTGGTCGGACTCTACCACCGGTCTCAAGTGGCTGCCGTCGGAGCCCTGCCGATTCAAAGTGTTTGGTTGGGACACGCGGTGCGAGATTCAGATCTCACCGAGGGCGACACATGGCGGTACGTGGACTCTGCACAAAACCCTGCCGACGACATAACACGTGGCAAACCTCTCGACACATTGACACCAGACAGCCGGCTGGGGTCAAGGCCCAAGCTTCTTGTGGGGGTGACCCAACAAATGGCCACAAAGTCCTAATTCAACAGATGCAATCAGGGTGAAGAGCTCAAGAAAACCCCAGTTCGGGCCTCCCTACACACGCCAAGTCATCTCCCGGGTGCTAAGCAGTTCTCTTTCCCTTTAGAGACCTCCTGCCGCCACAACGAAGACTCACATGGGGCCCCCCAGGCAACCGGCACAGCCCCCCTACAGGCAAGCCCAGCTTGCTCTGCACAACAGTCCACAAAAAGTTTCCCATTGACTATGCCCACTGCAGCAGGGAAACCATTTTCCAAGGGAGTCAGATTCTCAACTTGCACCAGAGTTCGACCACAGTGTCAAGTCATCCGGTTGGTGGACGTCTGCGCCATAGTGACCAGCTGAACGGATACTGTTCACCCGGTGGTTGCTGGATGTCAAACACCCAGTCACGCAGCTGCTCATTCAAGAGTATGATTACCGTCTGCACCATCCAGGCCCAGAGAGGGTTTTCTCAGGGAATCGCGCCCGCCAAGTATTGTGGCTTCCACCAAGAAGGCGAGAAGGCTATCCGCCCGCTTTCCAGCGCAAGTGCCAAGATTAATCAAAAATGGCGAGGAGAAGAAGCCACAAATCCCTAAAATGGCAGACCTGCCTCCATCCAGGAGATCCAAACTTTTCAAACCCGGCATTTTACTCAGCAGGAGTAGATTGCTTCGGGCCATACTCTGTAGCCAGCGATTGGAAGGAGGAGTGAAAAGCGGCTGGGAATAATTTTAAATGCATGACCACCCGACGTGCATGTCGACATGCTCTCAGTTTGAATGCAGACTCAATCCTCGCTGGCCCTGCTGACGGTTCATCACCCGCCAGAGAGGAAAGCCGTTCGAGCTGATTTCGACCATGGGACTAACTTCAGAGGTGGTGATCGAGAGCTCCGGAAGCATTCGCTGACCTTGCTCCAGACATCACAAGCTCACTTGCCTCTCGCAAAACGACTGGAATTTTAATCCCAACGCCCCCCACTTCGGCGGCTGCTGGGAGCGGCGAGATACGCTCATAAAACAAGCTCTGCAAGTAACCCTTGGAGCCCAGCTTGTGCAGATGAGGTAATGAAACCCTACTATTTAGATTGAAGGGATCTCCACTCCAAACCATTAGGCTACACATCTGGCAGAATCGCCGACCCGATTCCCAAAAACTCCCAACTCACTTCTCATTGGGCGCCAGATCCTCTCTACCGCAGGTGGTGTATCCTGACTCCCAGCTCCTGAGCAGTAAGGGGTTTGGGGGCCATAGCCAGCTTTTTGGCTGACCACTTCTGGAAGCATTTTATCCTTTTCTATCTGCCCGCCTCCAGGCCCGACAGAATGGAATGCTGAAAAACCCAACCTGCACATCGGCGAAAATGTCCTCATCCCTTGACGGCCGCCAGCTCCCTCGTTCACTGGTTTGGGCCCGTGGGTACAGTGACCCGCCCTATTTCCCGGCCTCGACGAAAAGTTTCGATCTGCTGAATGAAAATTTGGAGACCGGGCGTACCCCCCCTGTGGCCTCGACCAAACCACTTCCAGATTTTTCAGACTAAATATTCCGGTCGAAATGGGCGCCTTTTTCTTCTTCTACAGATTTTCCCCTTTAGTAACCCGGGGGCGGCTGTAAAAAGGGCCCCCTTGTGGCCGGGTAAACATTAGACACTTTACTGTGACTCCTCTCCTCTCCTACTGGAAGCGCCCGCTTCCCTGGACTCTTAGCCAATCACAGTTGACTCGGTCGTCTCACGCTGGTCCCTTCTGTCTGAAAATTTTTTTTGCCAGTATGGACCTACTGCCGGGCTTACAACCGCCTTGATACAACTGCTGTGTCAATTCTGTGTGCGTCTTTACAAAACCACAACCCATGTAACTGTGCATATCAAACATGCAGTTGGAATTCAATAAATACGCCAATGAGAGCCAAATCTTGCGTGATTCGACCGATCACGGCCGCTGTAGTCTAAACTAGCGATCCACAA
>NW_024875219.1:0-1792 GCF_018340385.1 Cyprinus carpio
TATGAAGCAAAGATTTTTATGAGTATTTGATTTTTGGCATGATTTTTTACCATTAATTTTTTCCAAAAAACTATACAGTAAAAATATTTGAAAATTAGCACAGTAATGGTCAGAGTGACTGTGAACAGGGAATCCACTGAAAGAACGAAGCAAACCTATAAAGCAAAAGATTTTTATGAGTTTTTGAAAATGGGGAAATGGTCCAACTGCTAGAATGCACTTTGGTTTTTGGAGTGGAATTTGCCATTAATTTTCTCAAAACTATACAGTGAGAAATATTTGAAAATTAACACAGTAATAGTCAGAGTCACTGTGAATAGGAATCAACTTCTGAAAAGAACGAGCAAACCTATAAAGCAAAAGAATTTTATGAGTGTTTGAAATGGGTAATGGTGCAACAGCTAGAATACACTTTGATTTTGGCATGAATTTGCCATTAATTTTTTTCAAAAAACTATACAGTAAAAATATTTGAAAATGAACTCAGTAATGGTCAGGGTGACTGTGAATAGGAATCCACTGAAAGAACGAGCAAACCTATAAAGCAAAAGATTTTTGATTTTTTGAAAATGGGAAAATGGTCCAACTGCTAGAATGCACTTTAGTTTTTGGAGTGAATTTGCCATTAATTTTTCTCCAAAACCATACAGTAAAAAATATTTGAAATTTAATACAGTAATAATCAGAGTCACTAATGAACAGGAATCAACTGAAAGAACGAGCAAACCTATAAAGCAAAAGAATTTTATGAGTGCTTGAAAATGGGATTATGATGTAGAAGTGCTTATGCACTTAGATGTTTGGGGGGTGAATTTGGCTTTAGTTTTCCCAAAACTATACAGTAAAAATATTTGAAACTAAATACAGTAATGGCCAGAGTGACTGTGAATAGGAATCCACTGAAAGAATAAGCAAAACCTATGTATAAAGCTAAAAGATTTTTATGAGTGTTTGAAAATAGGTAATGGTGCAAACAGCTAGAATACACTTTGATTTTGGCATGATTTTTGCCATTATTTTTTTCCAAAACTATAGAGTAAAAATATTTGAAAATTAACACAGTAATGGTCAGAGTGACTGTGAATAAGAATCAACTGAAAGAACAAGCAAACCTATAAAGCAAAGAATTTTATTAGTGTTTGAAAGAAATGGACCTCAGTGTAAAGAGGTGCTTATGCACTTAGATGCTATGAGTTGGTGGCTTTAGTTTTCCCAAAACTATAGAGTAGAAAATATATGAGCTTAATACAGTAAATGGTCAGAGGGACTTTGAACCCAGGAATCAACTGAAAGAACAGCAGAAACCCTAAAAAAGCAAAGAAGAATTTTATGAGTGTTTGAAAATGGGACATGGTGTAAAAGTGCTTATGCACTTACATGCTTAAGGTTGAATGGTGGCTTTAGTTTTTTTCTCCAAAACTATACAGTAAAAATATTTGAAACATAATACATTAATAATCAGGATCACTGTAAATGAGAATCAAGTAGAAAGAATAGAGCAAACCTATAGAGAAAGACTTTTTATGAGTGTTTGAAAATGGGAAATGGTCAACTGCTAGAGTACACTTTGTTTTTTGGAGTGAATTTGCCATTCATTTCTCCAAAACTATACAGTAGAAATATTTGAGAATTAACACACAGTAATAGTCAGAGTGACTGTGAACAGGAATCAACTGAAAAGAACTAGGAAACCTATAAAAGCAAAAGAATTTTTATAGAATGTTTTGAATATGGGACATGGTGTAAAAGTGCTTATGCACTTAGATGCTTGTGGTTGAATTTGGCTTTAGTT
>NW_024875220.1:0-3143 GCF_018340385.1 Cyprinus carpio
ATTTTAATAAGTTTTAAAAACATTTGCGTAGTAGGCCTACAGGAAAGATCAAACAAAAAACTCTCAAGACTTCAATAAGGTAAAACTCATATATATATATATATATATATATATATATATATATATATATATATATATATATATATATATATATATATATATATTATAGTGAGAGAGCAGCTGTCAATATTATCACGATATCATTATTAAAAATAAAAGTTTGCTTTTTACATAATATATGTGTGTATACTGTGTATATTTATTATGTATATATAAATACACACACATGCATGTATATATTAAGAAGAATATGTTATGTTTATATATTAAATATATTTATATATAATATAAAATATAAGAATATAAATATATAAAATGTATATACATGTAAATATTTTCTAAATATATAATTTATGTGTGTGTATTTATATATACATAATAAACACATACACTGTACACATACATATATTATGTAAAACAAAACTTCTTTTATTTTTGATGTGATTAATCGTGGATTAATCATTTGACAGCCCTAATATATATATATATATATATACACAAAATCAGGATCAAGAGAAGAAAGAAGTGTGATTTCACCACAGCCTAAATGCAGGTTTGAACATTAGAGAAATAGGAAGGCCACAGTCTTGTCTGCTATTTAATTGTTTCTTGGTCTCTACATTTTTCTTTTCATATACATTTTATATAGGTTGGGGACTGAATGATACTCAGTTACTGTGAAGGTCAATCTACAGTATCACTTACATCATTTGGTTTGACATTTTTAAGTTTGTCTCAAGTGTCACTGTTAATCTCAGAGAGTCGGTTCAGGTTTTTATCCAGTAGAGGGCACCACACAACAGAAACAAAGGCCCAAACAAACAACTCAGAAAGAGACTTACAGTACTATTAGAGCAGTCATTAACATAAATAACTTTTTCAGTTTTCAGTATAAACATCACTATATTTTGTTATTACTGCTTAACTGATTTGCTAATGACTCTTCTATTCTCTGAAAACAAGGGTTCATATCTTAAATAATTTTGCTTCTCAGTTTCTCAGAATTTATGCTGTTTTAGGATACAAGCTTAGACACCTTTTACTGAAAAATACGGCGGCAAAAACATGATACATGTTTGATGTAGAAGTGCTAGAGTACATTTTGGGACTTCATGCTTGGAAGAATATTTGCTTTAGAAGTGAATGTGAGTAGAACATACCTGATAAACATTGCTGTTCTTTACCTACAGTCTGAGCCGAAAGAGACTTACTAATAATAACCAACTCTTTATTACCTTGATACCACATTCAGCGTTATGAAAAGAGCCATCATGACAGAAACTACCACATTTATAAACTGTAAGAAATGAAAAGCTACAGTTTGAGCCCTCCAGAAATGCATCAAGTAACTGTAAGAGTAGGAAGTACGATAATAATGATAATAATACATTAATTATAACTATGCACCCATTTGTAAGGAAAATTAATTTCTATCCACTCTGTCAATGTTACCTGACAAAAGAAAGAACCATTCGGAAAGACTCAATAGATGAACTAATCAATTTCATCTCGCCTGAAATGCATTGGTTAAGTTTATGGGCTGTCACTTGATGAACTAACAACCCAAACCTAAGACTTGTCAGATAAGAGGTGTGAGCTTATCATAGACTGAAGACCGAGGTAAACACGAATTAATCTTTTGGTCTCTTTATAGCATTGTAGTCTTCTATTGTTTGTAGTGTGATCAACGCTTGCATAAGAAGTAGTGTGTTAGGGAAGTAACATGCGAATAATTTAATTACATTTTTTGCTAAAATGAAAGAAATGAACAAAATGGACCAAAGATTTGTTCATTTAATGAACAAGACTCCTCAAAGCGGGTTTGAGTCGGTAAAATGATCTGAACTTCCCAATACTTCTGTAGTTGCCCGGGCTTCATTCGTATGCTTAAGCGGGTTGAGGCCACCAGAGCTTACTTCGCCTGTTCCGGCTCAAGGTTCTTGTATCTGGATAAATGAAGAGAGCTGAATGTTGTCCCTCTTCGCCCGGCACTCCTTTGTCACCTGCACGCAGACTTATTAGACTCATACAGCCTTTCAAGGAATTTGCCTCTTCAAGAAAATAGTTTGGTTGCATGCTGCTTGTTTGTTTTAATTCTGGCACCCTTTTGGCATACCTTTTTTTGCTTTTGTATCTGTTCTTTCATTATTGTTGTATTAATATTTTCTGTCTTCACTTAGACATTTTATTTATCCAAGAAATATCATGCATGCAAATGCAGAGCCTTTGTATTGTATGTTTTGTTTATATATTATATATACATATATATTGTTCTATTGTGCTTGTATTATGGACTGATGTCGCGCTGATGTCTATATTCTCATCACACTGGTTCTTAAATACAAAGATCCTGTTTGCTTTTTCAGTTGTCAGAAGCATGACCTGACGTCTTTACCTGATGTTTTTCATTTACTATTAAGGAGTGGCGCTTGATGTGGCAACACTCAGCACCAGGATGTTTGTCATATATATATATATATATATCTATATTCATAGACATTATAAAATAATGGCAATATATATATATATATATATATATATATATATATATATATATATATATATATATTGGCACATGCCTTATAATATTCTAGTGCCAAGATGCCCCTTTTAGCTATTAAACCCCCCTCACTGGGCCCCATGAACCCCAGTACCTGCCTCAAAAAAAAAAACACACTTCCAGCTTTGCCTTTGTCATTTTTGCATTTGCCTTACAGTTCTGAAATTTGAAATTCTTTTGCGTTTAGTTTGTTTCCTTTTGACCATTGCAGGAGATGCTGGCTAGTTTCTTCTGCTGCCCTCAAGAGGCTTCAAGTGATAGTTCTTCACCATATAAACCCACGGATACCCCAGATACTACTGGGCTAGATTATCTGCATACAATGAAACACAAAAAGTAATCATAAAGGTACAATATTAAGAGTACAAAATATAAATATGAAGCTACTGAAGCCAAAAATACGTTCCTTTATGCCTTTCACTGTTGCAGCACTTGCAGAGGAAATGATAAGTTTTGGTTATTAAATGAGTTTCTTGCTTCTCGCCCACTCATGATGCAAGGATAAATCTCACTGTTTGAACCA
>NW_024875221.1:0-4634 GCF_018340385.1 Cyprinus carpio
CTATTAAAATATCAAAAAAGTAATGGTATTTAGGAGATGATAGCTTTTGCATAATTACTATATTGGGCTTTATTAAAGTTTATGAAAAAGAAGAATGAATGTATATGCATATTTTATTTATGCACACATAAATGAAAACATTTTCAGAGTCTTTGAACAGAGATCTTGAAGTATTTATACATCCTGTGGCGCCATCGAGTGGACAACATTAGCATTGTGGCCTTCCATTTCTGAACAACAACATTATGAAGAAGGGGCCAATATTTTTTTTTGAATGATTACAAATATTTAATGATTAGTTTACTGATAATATAAACACATTAAAAATCTAATTTACAGGTTCTCAGGTATCTTATTTCATGCTTTTTAAGAGTTTAATTTTCAACTTACATTTTTAAGCAGTGTTGAATGATTACTATGTGAGTTGCTAGAATCATGTTTTGTTTTCAGAATTATAATACATAAAACTATATAATGATGAAAAAAGTACAACAGTTATTGTTTTTCATATAATATTTACTATTGACAGTTATTATTTTGTATTGTAATGAAGAAGTTTTTTAATATGACAGCAAAAGTAGTCATTACCTAAAAATTAAACACTAATTTAATTCATAGTAGCTGTTATTTTGTTTTTCTCATAGGTTATAATCTTTCAAATATGGTTGAAAGTCTACAAAAGTTTTTTTTTTTTTTTAGATTTCATTAAAAAAAAAAATTAGCCTACTTCAAACATTTTAAGCACCTTGAACAAAAAACCTGTTGATATTTATTATAGACCCCTAATCTAAAAACAAGTTTATTATGAAAATAAAAGTGTGTACACCAGTTTAAATGATCTATAAAGAAATTGCTAACAATAGTAGTTATAATAGAGCATTTTTTAGGTATTTAGGTGTTTAGATGCTGGACAAATCAAATGTAAAATAAATACGTAATCGCATTTAATTAAATTTGATTAATTCCCCTTGTTAGAGCAACAAACAATAATAATAATAATACTAATAATGATACTAACAACATGAATACATACACACATACAAAAAAAAAAGCAGCCAAGAGGAATGATTTTCTGTTTTTTATAGATTAAAATTGAAAATAGAATGCAGCTGGTAAATGTAGTCACTTTAATATTCAAATCCAGTATCATGATCCACTTCAGATTTATTTCTCAAAAGTTTATGTTCACGTGGCTGTTTTCATTTATATTGCCAAGGTATTGTGTATTTTGAAATAATCTTGTACTTGATTTGTTCGTTCTTGCGACGAAAAAAGAATCAGCGTCCTCTGGAGCTCGTGAGATAGATGTTATTCTGCCCTTAGACAGTTTCGCGCTGTCAAATAGTCTATAATTTCCACACGGGTCACAAACACCTGAATTTAGCTCTTGTTGTGTTCTTATGGGTGGATTATGTGCATTCGCGGTAATAATTTATTTTAAAAAAGCTCTTAAAACTATAAAAATGCTTAAAAGTCCTGAAACTTTGCACACGCGTCAGACCTGGTGAAAATTTACGTCTGATATAGGTTTCAGAAGAGGGTGTGGCAAAATGGCTCGACAGCGCCACCTATCGTAAAAAATCAACAGCCCTCGAGCTGTGTTTCACGTACATGCACTAAAAAATTGGCACACATATGTAAAGCATCAGTACCTACAAAAAGACTCTTGGAGCAATATCCGAAACCCAACAGGAAGTCGGTTATTTTTAATTTTATGAGCAAATTTTGCATCATTTTGTCATTTGCATGCCTTGTATTTTAAACGAACTCCTCCTAGAGATTTATTCAGATCAACACCAAATTTGGTATGCCTAATCTAAAGGCCTTTGCGATGTTAAATTGCGAAGATCTTGAGTTTTCGTTGAAGGGCGTGGTCCGTGGCGGCCCTGATCAATTTCGATGATTCCGGCCATGAAAAAATGAAGTTGCTATAACTCAGACATACAATGTCCAATCTGCCACAAACTTCACATGTTTGATAAGACTCCTGACCTGAACAGATTGATATGCCCATATTCAGTTATAGTCATAGCGCCACCTACTGGCAACAGGAAGTGACATATTTACGCTGTAACAAACTACCCTGAGAAATTTTATGACATCTATTTTTTTTTTTTTCAGTCACTCTATTCTAAAGGCCTCCAGCGATGTTAAATTGTGAAGATCTTGAGTTTTCGTTAGTAGGCGGTCCATGGCGCCATCACAAAGTTCGATGTCTCGCCATGGGAATAAAAGTTATTGTAACTCAGGCATAAAATGTCCCGATCTTGCCCAAACTTCACATGTTTGATAAGAGTCCTGGCCTGAACACATCTGAAGGCCAATATTCCATTGGGTGTGGCAAAATGCCTCGATAGCGCCACCTATACATTTTCAACGGAGCGCCGAAGCCAC
The DNA here is from genome assembly GCF_018340385.1 of Cyprinus carpio. NCBI lineage: Eukaryota > Metazoa > Chordata > Actinopteri > Cypriniformes > Cyprinidae > Cyprinus > Cyprinus carpio. The sequence goes on from NW_024875221.1 coordinate 2,395, forward strand.
GCTTTTCACGCACATGTACAAAAAAAATCGGTACACACATGTAACACACCAATACCTACAAAAAGTCTCTTGGTACGAAATTCGAATCCCAACAGGAAGTCAGTTATTTTGAATTTTCTCTGCAAAATTTGTGTCATTTTTGCCATTTTCAGGGGTTGTACTTTAACGAACTCCTCCTAGAGATTTATTCAGATCAACACCAAACTTTGTCAGTGTAATCTAAAGGCCTTTGCGATGTTAAATTGCGAAGATCTTGAGGTTTCGTTTAAGGGCGTGTCTGTATGCCTTACAAATTTCGATGTTTCGCCATGAGAAAGGAAGTTGCTATAACTCAGACATACAATGTCCAATCTGCCCCAAACTTCACATGTTTGAGAAGACTCCTGACCTGAATATATCTACATGCCAATATTCAGATATCGCTATAGCGCCACCTGCTGGCAACAGGAAGTGACATGTTTTACCGCCGTAACAAACTACTCCTAGAAATTTTATGACATTTTATAATTTTTTTTGGTCAGTCTAATCTAAAGGCCTTTGGCGATGTTAAATTGTGAACATCTTGAGGTTTCATTAAAGGGTGTGGCCATGGCGCCGTGACAAAGTTCGATGTCTCGCCATGGGAATAGAAGTTGTTGTAACTCAGGCATAAGATGTCCTGATCTTCCCCAAACTTCACATGTTCGAAAAGAGTCTTGGCCTGAACACATCTGAAGGTCATTATTCCACTATAATCATAGCGCCACCTGCTGACAACAGAAAATGGCTTGTTTTACACTAACTTAAACATGCAATGTCCAATCTGCACCAAACTTCAAATATTTGATAAGAGTCATGGCCTGAAGATATCTAAAGGCCAATGTTCAGTTATAATCATAGCGCCACCTGTTGGCAATAGGACACAACATGCTTTATACTAACTCAAACATTCCATGTTCAATCTGCACTAAATTTCATATGCTTGATAAAAAGTGCTGGACTGAAGAAATCTACATGACAAAATCCAGTTATAGTCATAAGCGCCCACCAGCTGGCAGCAGGAAGATTGGCACATATAAATGACTTTGACATATTCCTCTTATATTTACCACATTAAAAGCATATTTCGCCGTTCGCTGTTTTACAAAAGCCACCCGTGGTGGTGGTGAGCCCGGTGCGAGGGCCCGTTCATCGCAAGCTGCAGCTTTAATTGTGGCCCAGCGTGATTAATTGCTTCAGTTTATTCTTCTTCTTCTTCTTCTTCCTCCGCAATGAGTCGCATTTTTGAGGGCCTAAACATGCTCCGAAAACTCATGCGAAACTTTGCACACGCATCAGGAACTGGTGAAAATTTACATCTGATATAGGTTTCAGAAGTGGGTGTGGCAAAATGGCTCGATAAGCACCTACCTATTAAATTTCAACGGTCTTTGCCTCGAGCTACGTTTCCGTGCATGCATGTAAAAATTGGTACACACCGTGTAGCACACCATTATCTACAAAAAAGTCTCTTGGTACAAAATCCAAAACCCAACAGGTGTTAAAGTTATTTTGAATTTCCTGTAGGATTTTTTGTGCAGCTTTTTGCCATTTTCCATGCCTCGTGATTTCTTTGACAGAACTCCTCCTACAGTTTTAATGGGATTGTCTTCCAAATTTAGTGAGGTCATCATAAGACAGCTTTTCTGATGTTAAATTCGCGAAGGTTTTGAGTTTTTGCTATCAGGGGGTGTGTCCTGGCGGCCTGACAAAGTTTGATGTTTTGTCAGTGCAAACAGGAAGTTGCTGTAACTCAGCAGCAAGCAATGTCCGATCTGCCCCAAACTTCACATGTGTGATGGAGTGTTCTGTCCTGAACAAGCACTCATGACCAAATTCAGTTATAGTCATAGCGCCACCTGCTGGCAGCAGGAAGTGACATGGTTAAAACTGTTATGGACTCCTAGGAACTTGTATTAAAAAGGGAGTGTCAACAGAAGTGTTGTTAAAATAGGCTGGAAACATGCTGGAAACATACTAAAACATGCTAGCAACACTTAGCTAAGTGCTCAAGCATGCCTGCCAATGCAGTGGAAAAGGAAGTTGCTGTAACTCAGGCCAGCAATGTCTGCCTCAAACTACAAGTTTGATTAGAGTCCTGGGACTGAAGGCATCTACATGTTCATATTTGGTTATAGCTATAGCGCCACCTACTGGCAACAGGAAGTGGACATGTTTTTCACTGATATGCAATATTAAACAAACAAAAAAGAATGCCATTG
>NW_024875222.1:0-3632 GCF_018340385.1 Cyprinus carpio
CCTCTCACAGCGGCTGGCGATACGCAGGGCATCCTCAAGATCCTCCGCACCCATCTCATGGACTTTGACTGGAAGATTTGGGTCCAAGCCAGCAGCCAAGCGGCGAAATTTGTCACCCTCCAGTGCATTGTTGTCATAGTTGGGAAAGGCTTCTAAATACAAGACTAGTGATGTCAGCACTGTACACATCCAAACTTTTCACCTGGTCGACGAGGTCGAGCTATTCAGATCACATGTTCTGGAAGAAATGGCCAGGGAGTATATTGGTCCAAAAACTTCCCCTGAGATTTCTCCTCCTCTTTACTGAATCATAGTCCGTCTGGATAGAAGAAGGAATGCTGTCCCAATACAGAAATGCAGCATCTGCTAGGCGGTAGTAGGGGAGGATCTTGAAGCCATCAACTGTAATGGGCCAGATCTATATCAGTTGAACTCATCGCCTCGCACTGCCACTTCAAAACGGCCGAGACCAATCCTGTGAATGAGTTCAGTCCCATCTCCTTTAAAAGCAGGTGGAAGATCAATCTTTAGGCACCACGTGGAGACAGCACCATGTGGCCTAGAGAAACAGCACTCTGTTAGATGTAACGTTAGCATCTCGCCGTCGTCGTGTGGGGGAAGACTGCAGCCCAGTTGTCCACTTTCAATCAGCCGACATGGTGACAAAATGTCCCAGTCAAACCAAAACTCACAAAAAGCACGTAAAGTGGAAAAAAAATAAATAAATACAACTAAACAAATAACACCGCGAATAGTCCTTAATATCTCCATTACATAGTTGTTAGTAATCCACTAGCTTCTCAAAGAGTGGCAAAATCCAGATAGCACACAAAAAAAAATGACCGCATCCACAGTTCGTAGGAATAAACTCGCCAATGTGCAAAAACCACCAAATAACACCACGCTGCCCACCAAAGGTACTGTGAATGTTCGTATGTGGTGGTAGATCACTCTTGTATGATAATGACAGCAGAATGGAGACAGAAGACTTCCCAAGCGGACACTTTTTCTGAACACCGTCACAACAACAACACTTCCTAAACACAGCCTTTCACGTGACGTCACTAACCAATCAGAAGCAAGGACTTAGACTGAGATAAACGTGAGTGAATCAGATAGGCAGATTCAGCAGAATATCCTTACTGCATTAAATATGTAAACACATAGGTGTAAATAATTAACTGACTAAACATTGTAAATATACTTCTAGTATATTAACTCAAATATAAATCATATTAAATTCTAAGCATTACAACTTTCCAACATGAAATATGAACTCCACTTCTAAACCGGACACTTTGTTGAAACAGACGACTCACAGGAGTAGGTTAATGGGTTCGGGTTCAGACCTGACTGCACGACCAGCTTATCTCGCGGTGCTGAATTATCATAGTGAGCATTTGTTGGCTTCTCTGATGGAAGTGTAGGTGTGATTGATCTTCTGTCTGCTGTGACAGGCTTGGTCTGCTTGTGTGTGTGATTTGCTTCGATTGTTTTTTTAGGTGTTGCTCAACCGGGGGAGCCGCTGTCCTGCTTTGGTGCTCTGTAGCAAACCGCCATTTTTCTTGATAAACATATTTTCAGCTGGTGATGATTACAGCAGCGTTGAATCTGGAGTGGTGGCAATGTTGATGATTGATTGTTTCTGTGTTTGTTCAGGTCAGCTCAAGGGGGCTTCAGCAGACGGTCAGCTGCAGGTCAGAGTCCTGATGATGAGCAAGCCAGGACGTCCCGCGGAAACGACAGCCCAGCATGGCTGAAACCAGCCGCTCTACACACTTGCTGCAAAGAAGACGCTGGCAGCATGGGACCAAAGAGTTTACACCGCCCACTTTCTTAGCTAATTATGTACATGCAATAGAGCTTTCAGGTATGTTTAAATTCGTGTGTTTACTAGTTCAGTAAAAATATGAACGTCAGTAAAGTAACTTTATTCTTCTTTGTGTTAATCTGCTAATTGACTTTCTCCTCTTCCATGGGAAAGACCATTAGCATTTAATGGACTGCACCGAAATGGGTCACTGTTGTAACAGAGTGGACAAGTAAAAAGGACGTTGTGTCTATACTCCATTGAGACAAATTTTAACAAAGTATGTTGCAGACATTTCATGAGACCTAAAGAATCATACCAACTTGTGGAAAATGGGCTCCGATGTCCCCGCCCTTTACAGGCAGATTAGGTGGATCTATTTCTTTTTTTTTTTCTTTGGTGTCCTTTCAATGCGATATCTTTTGTTTGATTGCTGGTGCTGTTGTCCTGTTTGACATTTGCGCTGATGTTTTCAGTCTGAATTGTTATACGGGGCGTTACGTGTTTAATTCAGACTGATTCCACATGGCATTCCGCCCCCCCACAAAGCTTTAAGATTCCATAAAAAGCGCTAATTAAAAATCCTGAACACTATCCTGAAGTCATTCCCTGACAATGAGCCATTTTAATCGCCCTCTGAGATCAGGAGCGGTTGAAATTTATGCCGGATGAACGAGTTGAGAGGACTGTAAGCAGTCAAATTAATGGGCTCAAAACAAAGTGCACAATGAATGGCTGAAAATTCGAATTGAAGTCCCTGCCTGATAAAGAATGTAATGTACCAACAGGAAGTTGGGGAGTTAAAGAGATTAGGCATGGAGCACTATCTTTCTATTATTGCTTGCTGTTTATTCACCCGCAACGTATAGAATTCCTTTAAAGGTATAGTTTCACCCCCAAATAAAATTGTGTTATTTAAATTTCTCACCCTCATTTGTTCCCCAATCAGCAGACCTTTGTTCATCTCCAAACACAAATAAATATTTTCGTAACAACCCGTTGCTGGTTCCCCTTGACTTTATAGTAAAAAGAAAAGGGGGAAAAATGGAGTCATGCTACTTAAAATGTTGAAAAACCAAATTTTCAGCAGAAGAAGAAATTCCCCAGGTCTGGGGAAAAAAGGGTAGTAAAAAGATCACAAAATGATGATTTACATTTTGGATGGTTATGCTTTAAAAAATGAGAGCCATGAAGCTTTATCTTTTGTCCGGGGCTGGGTCTTTGCACTTATTTGAAATTTTCTTATTTGTAACACTTGCCACAAAACCATTCATGGGTAATTTCTCAAAATTAGATTTTACATCAAACTGAAACTGAATAATAAGCTTTCCATTGATGGGGTGTTTTTTTAGATAGGACAATTTCGCCGAGATAAAATCCCGAGATCTTTTGAAATCTGAATCTGAGGGCTTAAAAAAAACAAAATTTAAAAAAATTACCTTTAAAGTTGTCCCAAAAGAAGATGTCCTGCATCCGGCTGTATATTGAATGAGGCTTTTTTTTTTGCATTTTGTCTTGTACCTTTTTTCCCCACTTTTTATACTCTGGGTGTGAAAGAGAAAGATGTGCCTATGGCTCCCTCTTAAACTCACTTCCCTAGAAACCATCGCGTTAGAGCGTCTTTGACTCTTTCTCATTTGCCAGCCTGTCCTCAGTCTTATGTAGCGGTTATAACATCTCAGCATCCATGTCGAAATCTGTCACGGCTTGACGGTCTCATAACACCCGGTTGGAGAAAATCTAAAGAAGCGCGTCCCGTCAGATACTCATTTTTTTTTCTGTTCACCTTCCAGGCTCCCAAACATGGTGAAACTAGCCCATG
>NW_024875223.1:0-1916 GCF_018340385.1 Cyprinus carpio
CTTAGTGATTCTCCTGTTGAAAACAGACAGAGGTGTATTTGGCTAGTGGTACAAGTTAGCATAAAGACATAAACTGGAGGAACAAATAAAGACAATAAACAATGAAATATTTTACCAGAGACCCAGAATGGAGGTGCTGCTAAATAAATAAAGCACACTACAAATATCATGTTGATGCTTCAGTGCTGGAGGAATGACATGAATGAACAGCAGTGTGTGTGAGGTCTGAACAGGATGTGTAGAATGAACCACTTAAATGAATACAAACTCAATGCTCTGTTTTATAAAGCCTGTTCCCCTCCACTCTGATCAGTACTTATTTGTTACCTCAAAGGAGACCCCTACTGGATTTATAATAATTTCAACAATTTGATTGTCAACAGCTCTAAATCTACTTCAAATCGAGTTCACGCTTGCATCTAAAAATCATAAATTAGACTACTACCTAAAAAAAAAGCATGGCTGGAAACATGCTTTGAGATTTAATAACGCTCTATCTTTACTACTGACAGCTGAGAAATGTCACATTGAGACTGAAGATTACCTACAGGAAAAATTTAGTTTATTTAAACCGTGACCTGGTGTAAATGGACTATAAAACAACAAAAGTATGGCCAATAATATGTTAAAGAGAGCAAGTAGTATTCTGCTTTATCAATTGATCTCAATATGTGTTGACCACTTACTCAGATTAAAAACAATATTTTAAAGGCAAATGATATGAGATTTAAAACTATATTTTATGCATTTTTGTTTTTATTATTTATTTTTTATATATAAATCTTTTAAAATGTGAAAAAAGTTTAAATTCCCAGTGTAAACTAAAATAATAATAGGCATTCTAAAACAAATAATGTACCCAGAAATACAATCACGCTATCAACCCATCACTATAGATACTGAGATTTCTCATTCAAGTGACAGCAGATGAGCAGTGTTAATTTTAAGTATATGTTTTTTGATTTTAGATGTAGTCTTGGTCTTGACACGAAAAATGCTTAATAGTCTTTAGTCACATTACTACTCATTTGGAGTCTTTCATAGTTTTAGTCTAGTTTTAATCGAATTTAGAAAAGTCATTTGCAAATTTTAGTCAACTTTTTAGTCACTACTTTTTAGTCAATAGTTTTAGCTAAACTGTAGTTACTAAAATTCTATTTGGTAGCGATTTTCTATGTAGTTTTCAAATTAAAATAATCATTAATTTTTCTCTCTAGGACCAAATCAATTAAGCTTATGAGAAATTTGAATCAAGGGGACTGAATTTGGAAAATCTTTGAATAAATTATGACAATTTTTCATTTTTGGGTGAACTTTCTTAAGTGAAAAAAGGAGCAACTTATATAAAAAAATAGTATATATGAGAGAGAGATATATATATATATATATATATATATATATATATATATATATATATATATTTAAAGAAGCAATAAGACAAAATGAATAACAGAGATACAAATTAAACTCATTTTTTCAGATACTGTAGGTTTTACTTAACATCCTTTTAAGAGGAAGGCATGCATGAAATACTGACACACGTTCAGTTTTCACCCACCTGTTCACGTTCACTTAATCCATAACCTACTGTATTTACGTTAGATTCTCTACACGATAAACATTTGGACTGCTGTGTGTGTATTTGAGCGCTGAGAACTGATCGCGCGCTGTTTAGAACTGAGGAAGTGGAGCGTCGCACGCGCGACAGAGAGAACACTTCTATCAGCGTGATTTCGCCTATCCCACCTTCACTAACTTTAAGTTAATCGACAACGAATTGTGACTCCCGGGAAAAACGGGACGTCTGGTTACCTTATCCATACCCCTTCGGGTGCTGAGGCCATTGTTTCAGATCGCTAGTTCGCGTTTTGTAGTCTATCCATCCACTGCGGCTGCTATACGGACTAGATATTCAA
>NW_024875224.1:0-1907 GCF_018340385.1 Cyprinus carpio
GCCGTGTTTCTCTCTGTTTTCTGCGGCGCGGTGGCTCTTCTCTTCAGCTTGCCCACGCTTCTCATGAACCTGGACTGGAGTCAGCTGAACTCCTCGTCTCTGGGCTGTCCGGTCGACTTCTTCCAGTGCTCGTTAACCAGGTGCCCGACTCGCAACCGTCTTTACAAGTACTCCTTCCTTCTGGTGTGCAACCTGCTCCCGCTGCTGATAGTCACGCTAACGAGCACCAAGATCGTCAGGATTTTAATAGTCCAGCAGAAGACGGTGAGGGCCCGACAGGCTCCGAGCGTAGCGACGGTGACGTCCCAGCAGCGGTCCAGGAGATCCTCGTTCCAGCGCAGCACGCTGGCCATCCTGACGGCCATGACCCTGTTCCAGCTCAACTGGACCGTCTATCTGCTGCTGCACCTGGGCTTTGACCCGCGCACCGTCCCTCTGTGGTCAGAGCTGGAGTTCTTCATCACCACCTTTTACACCGCCGTCAGCCCGTACGTCTACGGAATCGGCAACAACCTGTTCAACATCAAACGCTTCATGAGCTGAAAGCTTCTAATCAGGGTTAGTTTCAGAGGTTTGAAAAACAATAACAGAAAAGGTTAAAATAACACTTTACTTCAAGCCTTTATGTGTAATGCATTATAAAAGTAGTTTTTGAGCATTAATAAGGTTGGCTTCACTTCTATGTACTATTTCTATTCCATTTAAATTCATTCAAACTCATCTATCTAATATTTCTAATCCATCCATCTATTTTAGCGACATGCTAATCATGTTAGAAACATACTAACAACATGCTAGTAGCATGCTAATCATGCTAACAACATGCTAGTAACATTATAATCAGGTTAGAAACATGCTAGTAACTTGCTAATAATGCTAACAACATGCTAGTAGAATGCTAATCATGCTAACAACATGCTAATATGTTAATCATGCTAGAAACATGTTAGTTACTTGTTAATCATGCTAGAAACATGCTAGTGACATGTTGGTAATTGCTAATCATGCTAGCAACATGCTAGTTACTTGACAATAATACTAGCAACATGCTATTTATTTGCTAATCATCCTAGCAAAATGTTAACAAAATGCTAGTAACATGCTAATAATGCTAGAATGCTAGCGACATGATAGTAACTTGCTAGCCATGCTAGCAACATGCTAGTTACTTGACAATAATGCTAGCAACATGCTAGTAGCATGCTAATCATGCTAGCAACATGCTAGCAACATTCTAATCAGGCTAGAAACAAGCTAGTAACTTGCTAATCATGCTAACAACATGCTAGTAGAATGCTAATCATGCTAACAACATGTTAATCATGCTAGAAACATGCTAGTTACTTGTTAATTATGCTAGGAACATGCTAGCTACATGTTGGTAATTGCTAATCATGGTAGCAACATGGTAGTTAGTTGCTAATCATCCTAGCAACATGTTAACACAATGCTAGAAAAATGCTAGCGACATGATAGTAACTTGCTAGCCATGCTAGCAACATGCTAGTAGCATGCTAATCATGCTCGCAACATGCTAGTTACTTGCTAATCATGCTTGCAACATGCTAATCATGCCAGCAAAATACTACTAACAGGCCAATCATGTTAAAAACATGCTAATCATGCTAGCATGTTATCAACATAATCTAATCTATCTAAATTTTCAAACTTCAGGCTTTTACAACTGCTTTAAACTTTCAGGCTAGGCTTTCTCAAGCTAACCTGAAGTGTGACTTGACAAACATTTTTATCTAGTTATGCCTTGTAATGCACCTTATTGTAAACAATTGTTACAACGGTTAATACATTATAACACTTATCATGTCATTGTTACACTATGCATGTTATAATTATTGACGACAAGAAATAATGTATTACAGTGCACATTATGAATAATTATGAATGCA
>NW_024875225.1:0-2231 GCF_018340385.1 Cyprinus carpio
ATGAATCAAAAAGCTTCAATGTTGTATTCCTGGTGACTATTTATTGACTTTGGGTTATTCTTACAATTACAGGACTTTATGTTTTTCTAACATTTGAAGATGGATATACTGCAAGAATTTGTAAGACCTGCGACATACTTACAGAAAATTAAGCCAGCCAGTTACTAACTTTAAAGGGACTCATTCCAGGAGCTTCGAGTTCTTGCAAGATGGTCCAGACAACCGATTTTATAATGCTGCATATAGATCACATTGGGTTCTGTGACCAAAAACTAGGACCGAGAAAGGAGTGCAAGGAGGGACATAAAAAGAATTATATACATCTGCTGAATCATTTTATAAGCAGAGAATCCAGATTAGCTACTGCGCCAGCTGAACATAGTCCCTTCTCTGCACTAACCCAGCCTCCGTCACCAGGATTTACCACCAACCCAACATCAATCCTATTGCAGTTACCATGCTCTGGTAAGCCTTTTTAATCCCACAGCCCATGACACCATCTAAGTATTGTAGTCAAGACCAGCCAGAGTTTCTTAGATTTAGATGAACATCAAAGACAAACCATTACACATAATTCCAGCCCCAAAAGAAACATTTTTGGGGCTTCTGTATAACCCATTTCCTTCTCACCCCTCAGCAGCTGAAGTTACAATTCAGGATGGCCAGCTTAGGTTAGAGCCTGAGGAGTATGAAGATCCCACAATCAGATCACAGAATTCTTCCTATGAAAGGAGAAATGAACAATGGGAGCCATGTGAAACATGCAAGCTGGAGGAGTACAGGCATTACTTAAAGCGAATAAGATGATGAAGATGTGCTTTCCAGCATGAGTAGAGTAAAATGATTGCATGTAAAAGGGACATTGCTGATTCAGCTAATAATTCCTCCAACCACTGTAAAGAAGCTTTTTACTCCACCACCTTTTTTTTGTTTCAGATCTTGAACACCTACAGGTACTCCAGAGAATTTATAGATAAGATGGAAGACTACAAATCCGCATTATTAGAAGTGGGGGTGCTGATGCCTCAAACCAGACCTGGCCAGCAAGAACTTTACAGACAGTGGGCTGCTCTTTGTCCTCTACTAGGCACTTGGCTATTCCTGCAAGAGTCAGAAGGGACATCGCCCGTCTTTTCCATCTACTGTTTGATCAGTTCTTCACTCACTTGAAGAATGTTCAAACTCTATTAGCATTTGAGAAAGCATAAGCTTAAGGAAAGTCCCAGAGGGAGCTTAAGACAATTTTGGATAAAAGTAAAGTAAATGGAATACTAAGTAAGTTCCTAAATCCTTTTACATCAAATGTCAACTTCATATTTCCGCATACATTTAATCTAATATGTTTGGTCATGTTATACTAGGCACAATGGGATTAAAAGTATAGTTACAGTATTTCCGCCAGCCAGTTCATATAACATTTTCCCTTTTTTCCCCAATTTAGCAGCTTATGTCATGAGCTGGGCAAATGTCATGGATGGAGCAGTTGAAAAGTCAAAGCTGAAGAAGCCCTTATAAACAAGTGTAGCATGAGATCAACCCAAATATTTTATGTAATTATAGTGTTACATCAATGATGTTGTGTCATTTACTGGTATTTTATTTTGCTGTTTCTGTATTTAAGTATCTATATGTAGCTGTGCTGCAGTCTAGAATTTGTTAGTTTTTTTTTTTAAATGCTGCTTATAAAGTGTAAAAAAGAAACTATATATTTTAGTTTGATATTGTAGAAAACTTGTTTCTCTAAGATTAAAATATGTGTCTTTACAGAGATTGCAAAGTATAAACATAACTCATGTGCAGTATCTAACACTATTTAATTTTTTTTTTTTTATTTGAAGTGCCTTGTAAAAGATTTCCATATTGTATTTTCTTGCCATTGTATTAAGCATGTAAAATGAAACTTGAAACCTACATGAGCAAAGAAAATGTTAACCTCATACTGAGCACAGTAAAAGCAGCCTAACGTCTGAGCAATAAAACTTTCTGCAAGACACTAAAGAGCTCTCCCATCTTCATTTTAATACAGTCTCATGGATGTCTTGTCTTCTCCAAATTTACTTTAGTCTCATTTATGTCTATTTGTATGTTCCCTGGGCAATTTTATGAGGAAAATGTGAAGTCAAATCTGAAACCTAAAGTGGACACTGATGAGAATCACAATCATAAAATGCTGAGCTTAGTAAGAGCAATCTCTGAGTGAAAACAATTTCTCTAATTAGTGTTGAAAGAGA
>NW_024875226.1:0-2681 GCF_018340385.1 Cyprinus carpio
TCTGCGAACCGTCTCTGAATGTTTGGTTTCAGGATCTTTTGTCCAGACTGGTGCCGGCTGTGTCTTCCTTTAAACAAATAATGAACGCTGGTGACTGACCTGTGTACGAAATTCGGAGTTGTGCGATAAGCGCGACGAAAAATAAAGATAGTCTATCATCAATGCTACATTTCGCTCTTAGTCAAATTTCTTCATACCCCCCCACACACTCTTTTGCGCGCATATTGTCTGGCCAATACAGCATCTGCAATCCCTGTTGCTGGGTGTGTTTTGGGGCACTTCTGGTTTATTGCATTTTTATCCCAGCCCATTCTGCTTCACCACATTATCTTTTTGACACTTCGACACGCAGTAAAGCCGTGTAGTAGCCCTATTGCTTTATTTTTATCAGTCAAGATTTGTCTCAGGTAGCCATCACCTATATGCTAGAGGAAAAAACATATCCTCCATCTGGTGCAAACGTAGCTTGTAGAAGTAAGCTGTGAAATACGAAAAAAAAAATTCCAACCATTGTAGATCGGAGCATCAAACAATGATCATAAACATGTTGTGCAAGAACGGCCCCAGCAACAACTACACATTGCAACCTTTTCCCAACACTTACTCGGGACCCTAATTCCAAAGGATTTTTTTGTAAGAGGCCCGACGTGACTTGGCACGCACTCTTGTTCTGTTCGAAGGTTGAAACTCCTTGCAAACTCTCTTTTCTTCTATCCGTGATCAATTTTTAGGGCCACTAAACGTATTTACGACGTCAGAGCCAGGAGTTTTACCACAATGCCAGGGTGTCCTGAGTGGCATTTCTGTAACACTGATTTTCGAAATTTGAATGAATTTTAATCCTTTCGTGTACTTACATAGCGAACATCCCTGTTCTACTGACTAGTTCATCTCTTTTTAGCGTGGGAATACTTTCAAATCATCTGACACTTCAGTGTGGCCAACCTTCCATGACATTTATAACGAAACACTTTAGAAAGTTCTTGATCTATTCTTGTCATTCCTGGCAATCTATGCTGCATTTAGAGGAGCTTCTTGAAGATGGTTTTGTCAAAAGCGTGTTGTTATTTCTTTGAGAAATGGCTTCTGTTCCTACATCCCGGTAATTTCAGGTAATGGAATTCGTGACAAGCCATCTGCATTTCCATGATCTTTCTGCACTTCGCGATACATGATATGACCAATCATATTAACGACAAAATTGTAGCCACAGCTGAATCTGGCGGCAGCCATCAGTGGGGAAATGCTTATGTTCACAAAACAGAGTCACTAATGGTCTATGATCAGTTATCAAATTAAAAGATCTTCCCCAAAGATACTGATGGAATTTTTTACTCCATAGATCACACTCAAAGTTTCCTTCTCAATCTGTGAATATTTCTTTTCAGCGAAAGGGGACAAAGTAATGCATTGAAGCATATGCAATGGGATGCTCGTCACCATTTGGCATGATATTGCTGAAGCACCGCACCAATTCCATAAGCGAAGCATCACGCGCTAAAGTCAAAGGCAGTTGTGGATCATAGTATACTAGCACTTTGTCACTGGTGAGCAATTCTTACATCTACTAAAAAGCACCTTGTTCCTTTTTCCCAGCACCAAGCAGTTTGTTCTTTCAACAGTCTATACAGTGGTGCCAACACTGTGCTCTGCTGTGGTACAAAAGCGTCCATAATAATTTACCAAACCTAAAAAAAGCTCGTGAGTTCCTTCACATTTGATGGTGCTTTAGGCGCATCTTAGAATAGCTTTTACCTTGTCTTTTAATCGGATACACCCCTTTTTCAACGCATCACATGACCCAGGGACTCAATTCCGTGTTTGTCCCAAATCACATTTACATTTCTTTAACCTTAAGCCTGATTCCTTGGAAGACGCTTGTAAGATTCTTGCAAAATGTTTGTTAGATGTTCTTGATCATACTTTACTCGTGATCAACAACATTCGTCCAAATACACAATCACTTTCTATGATCTTTTCATCAAATTCTTCCATTATTCGTTGAAAAATGGAAGGGGCGTGCTGAACTGATGCTAAAAGCAAGACGATCATACACACATATGTAATCCCCTTGTGAGTGTTGATGGTCGATACTACTTTTTAGGACATCATAATCCAGTACCACTTTGTTGATATGTTTGTGCCCAAATCAATCTTGGGAAAACAACTTCCTCCACTCAAACGTGCTCAACACTATCCTCGATCCCAAGTGGCAAGGGCATACACTCAGTGTTGGCAGCTTGATTAACAGTGACTTTGTAGGTGATCCGCATAAGCGATTCACGTGAATCTTTTTTTATAACAGGAACAACTGGAGCAGCCCACTCGGGCTGTATTTTACTGGGGGATATAACATTAGCTTTTTCCAGCCTATCAATTTCCTTTTCTCCACACGCCTTTCATAGCAAAGGAAGAGGACGACTTTTAAAAACTTAAGTGGCACATCTGGTTTCACTGGAAATAGTGGCTTTAATGTCCTTAAAGTGCCCAGCTCATCCTTAAAGACTTCACTATATTTTTGTCCAGCACTTCTGAATGGGACCACAGGCGTGCTTGACTCACATGTTCGAATTATCGTCACCAATTCAGTTTTTACTTTCTGAAGCCAGTTTCTCCCACACAGGTTTGGACCATTCCCTTTGACTACCATCAGTGGTGTAACTCATTCACTTGATCCTCAT
>NW_024875227.1:0-2028 GCF_018340385.1 Cyprinus carpio
CTACAGCGGGTCTGTAGCACCTTAAATTGATATTGGTTCTCAAAATGAGAATCAATTAAAGGTGCAGTGATTTCGAGAAACACTCTTGAAAGTGAATTGGACAAAGCAACAAACCACACGTTGTAGCCAATCACCAGTAAGAACATAGCATGTTTGTACATTTAGGGGCGGACCTATCAAGACAGGGGTATGATCTTTTGGTAGGAGCGTGCTTGTATTGGTGATTTCATATAACAACAGCGTTTTCTTAGAAATTACTTACTGCACCATTAAAATCTGGTAAACAATATTGTCAATCCAGCCTCACTTTTTGTGTGCCTATACCAGGGCATGGGAAATATGTGGCTCCTCTGTGGCATCTCTGCCCAGACTTATGCATCCGGGACATTTGCAGAGCTTGGATCCATCTCTGATAGTTGCAGTTAGATTGAACATACAGTATTCAAACCCGGTGACTGCATCACTCAGTCACTTGTGGCCCTCTGGTATTTGTGTCAATATTGGTTTCATCCATCAGGATAGCCCCCACTGGACCTGTGCCTCAAAATCATCTCATATTGCAGTCCACTTCAGCATAGCCTTTCCTCCTCAAGTTTCAGCAAGTCCCTCTGGAGTCTGGAGGACATGGAGTGCTTTTGGAGGACGCCAGCGTTCAGTATGAATCAGTGCATATGGTATAAATACTTATGAAATGAAAATGCATCTGCAGGCAGTTATGTGCCTGTCTTGTATCATCTTTTGCACAGGGTATGGTTTACTGAGCTCCTGTCTGCTGCACAGTTGCTCATAAAATAAACTAGAGCGGGAATATTATGGGCAAGAGAGCCCATGTTTGGATGACGATGATCAGTGCCGGCGCTTGGTGGGCATTTGAGGGCCGTGCCCCCCCTAGCGGTCACTTGATGCCCCTCCTACAGGCCATGGCGTGGCCCAAAAAAAAATCCCTTTTTAGTTATTATTTTAATATTAAATGTTCAAACTGTAACTTAAATTAAATAAAATAAAAAGAATGGGAAATGCATAATTTTGCTGCTCCGCGGCACGCTATCAGGCTTCTGCCGCTGGTGAATGCTTATTGGTCGCCGAGTAAACTGAAATATATTTGATTTGGTAGCTGCCAAGAAAAATCCATTTCAAGTTGAAGAACAGTTTGTCCGTCTATATTATAGACAGTTGTTAGCAGCTAATTATAAAAAAAAAAACACACAGGTGAATTGTTGATGAATGTTTGTGGGTTCTAACTGGCATTTGTGTTTTATACTTGGCTGTGTAAGAACTTATTAGCGGGCTTTATGCATTTATGCTTGGTGCGTGCATAAAACTGTGGGGAGGTGTGAACCCAGGTTAAAACCAAGGATTGGCATAAGTAATAGCGAGAAATACATTTATTTTGTCCTTATTTATTTTGTTTAGAAAATGAGTCCTTTAGAGTATTTAAAGTCCTTGAAACCCTAAGAAAAACGGTGTTCAAAGAAATTATTTTATTTTGTTGAAGCACACTTTGTATTTTCTTGTATTTTTTATTTTTTCCATTTCCTGTATTTTATTTTATCTTTTATCTATTTCCTCAAGTTCTACAAAAAATTTGCATTCTACGCAAAATCAAAAAACTAAAAAATCAGTTAAACCTATACCTTGTGGAGGGTTTTGCTATTGTTGTGATATCCTTATTCTCTCTGCAGGCGAATTTAGTCTCTGATTTAACTGGTCCATACGCAGACAATTAGGCGATGATGTCTTAACCTGTTTACTAGTAAGAAAAAAGCCTCAAGTTGTTTCAGAAAACCACATTCTATACTAAAAAACTTTTGTCTGAGGGGGGGGATTCACAATTTTTTTTTGCCGGTTTTTCAAAGCTTCAAACTGATTCATAGTGTTATTTTTGTCGTCGGTAATTTGTTAATTATTTAAGTATAAAAAATATATAGCTATTCATTGTAGGCCAATTTTATGTTTTTGTATTTAGCCTATATTATTTTATATTTTAGTTTTCTGTCCTGTCTGTTGTTTAGGCTATCTGTTCTGGGC
>NW_024875228.1:0-2188 GCF_018340385.1 Cyprinus carpio
ATGAAAAAGACATTATAAGTCATTATAATCAGTAGCGTTGCGTTCCCCACTGGATGCAGCAAATGCCTTGTTTGTACGGGTTTTATTGGTTTTGTCTCTCGCCGCCGCGCTGGGACACGTGCATCAGTTTGAAATGCAACATTTCCATCACGCATCTTCTGAGTACCGGCCAATCACAATGCACTGGATAGCTGGCCAATCAGAGCACACCTCGCTTTTCATAACGATGACTTTTGTAAAAATGTACATAACGCATTTCAGAAGGTGTGGTGGTGGTGGGGGGGGCATAGAGGAGAAACAATAATATACTTTATATGGAAAATAATGTGGTTTTTTTTTTTTACCTTAAACTGCATGAACACATTGTATTGGCTAATTCACTACCAAAATATTGTTCTTTTTAGCAACATATGAACCCTTTAACATAATGTTGTAAAATATCCCTTTCCTATTCTTATTGTTCTAGATGTAAAATCTATGGGGGGAGAAAAGTTATGCTTGTAGATTTAGAGCTGCCTATGTTTGAAACTGCGTGAGTGAAAGTTAGATTTTACAGATTTTGGATATCATAATTACACATAAAAAACAAATGCCACCAATCTGTGAGAATTAAATGTGTTGTTAAGAAGTTAAGTTAGTTTATTTAATTGTAATAATAAATGATTGAAATTACTAATGTTTCAAACCACATTGGTTTAAAATTTATAATTTGTATTATAGCCTAATGAGGTTTGTTTTTACCATAAAAATGTTTATGATGCCATAAATTAATTTACACGTGGATTTCTCCACCTATATGAAACATATGTTAAGTATAATAGAACTTCTGCTTTAAGAAGAAAACCTCTGCCTTTTTAACAGAGAGATCTCTCTGTAACCAGCGCAACTGAATCGGAACACTGGCGATACTTGTCTGTCCGCGTGGCGTTAGGTCTGCGCCAATGCAGCCCTGGAAGAACCACAACACAAGATGTAAAGTAATTAATTGATTGGAAAAGGTGTTTATGAGGTGTAAGTGCTTTTTACTGCTGTTTATTTTAAATACAAAATAGACGGACGCACAACTTCAACGTGCAATCCAAAAACGTCACAACGTCATTTACATACACATGTCGGCGGATGACACGTGCCGATGACATCACCTCATTTATCCTCAATTTCCCGCCAAAGACCTACGCAGAGCGATTAAAGAGCAGAGGTGAGTTGTGATCATATAACGTTACTGTATAAAAACAGCTTCTGATCTATAATTTATGACAACGCAATTGAAAATATTAAAGGAACAAATTTTAGTAGGATTTTAATTTAGATTTGATAAGTATATATTATGTTAAGGAATTTGTTTTCCTTGTCCAAATAAATGGCATCTTTCATGCCATTTGATGATTTGTTAATACAGATATTTGTTTCTTTATGGATATCATTTGTGATAGTAGATATAATTGGTCAGGGATGACATATTAATGGACTTGAGTCAAGTTGAGTTAATGGTTTCTCACGGGTCACGTGTTGTGTAATATAATCCTGTCAATAAACGATTAAGTATAAATTATGATTATCTACAAAATATGGTGTTGTAAAGTATTCTAATATTCCAGCCACTAGCTGTAACAGACTGTAATTAAGGCCACACATTTTCGTTTGCTGTTTAATGGTTGGATCACTTTATTATTATCGCAAGATATCTCCTAGATGGGAAAAATCAGGGGACATATTATTTATATATGTATTTAATATATTTAAACCATAGGATTTAATAGAATCCAAGTAATGTATATTTATGTATGAAATGTGAACAAGCAACACACATCTTTGTCTTTTTGCTGTCCGAGACATTAAACCAGGAGAAAAGATTACTTACAGCTATGGAGACTGGGATTGGCAAGCCAAGGTATTTCTCAAATCTGTTGTCATATTGATATCTGACTGTCTTTCTGTATGTTCTGTACATAGAACTCTTCAAGCTTTTCAAGCTTTTTTTTGCAAAAGCTTTGTATAGCTGTTTGGTAACTAAAAGATTTAAAAATTATTATCAGTGTTTCAAAGATTATTCTACATTATTTTCTCCTCCCTTTTGTGTTTTAAACATTATTTGTTCCAAAGGCTTGTCTTGCCCTTAAACTAAATCAATGCACTTTTGAATTAAGCAAGCATTTATATTTACTTTTTGTTTACATCTGTGGTATTT
>NW_024875229.1:0-2335 GCF_018340385.1 Cyprinus carpio
CCTTACAAAACCCATACCTGACTGAATCTTAATTTTTATTAACGGGAATTTCGTCCATGACTCTTCTGGTTCTTTGCAGGCCTTCAATGCTCTCGCAGCTCCTTGTGTAGGCCACAATACACCACCATTCTTAACCCAACATGATGGTATCACTTCCTCCATCTCCATGGTCTCCTCTCTCCACACCGCTCTGGTCCACATTGTTCTGGTCTATAGAAAAAACAAATGAGAAAACTCAGAACAATGCTATCCAACAGTTAAAGTGAATAACCATCATTACATTATAACTAAAAACTTCTAACATTAAAAGATTAACAGCTATTAGTGGAGTTACTCTCATCTTCTTCTGTCACTTATCCTAGGCTGGTTAGTTCCTTTCACTGCCATGAAGCAATGGCATAAATACGTAGCCACTTTTGTATGGTAGACAAACTGCCTTGTGCTTCAGTTTTTTCTCCTCAATCAGCTCTCGTTTTTGGTTCCCTCTTTCGTCACGCAGTACAGAACAATGTTAAGCAGTTTTTTGAGTGTCGCATGGAATGGTGAAGAAGGCTGCACAAAGCGTTGAGACTGTACACATCACCACACACATGTCTTTTCTGGCAGCATCTTTCCTTTCCCAAGGCAAAGGCATTATGTCCAAAAAAAAACAGGAGTTTCTTTTTTCGAGTTGGACACAACCACCCCCCCCCTAGCCAGTCTAAGTGCTGCTTGGTGCGAAACCAGGAGAATTTTTGGCATGCTTTTAGGGTGCGATTTTCTGCTATTCCTCTTAGGTAGTTGTGCAAGTGGGTTTTTTGCAGTTCTGACACTTTTTTTTAGTTTTTGCGGGTGGTTTTTTAAAACTGCAAAGGCAGAGATAGATGTCATTCAGAAGATGTTTCCAAAGTGCCTTGCATCTTCAGCCAAGGGCCTAAGGGCATGGACCCATTTATAGGATGGAAAGATTGGAGGCTGTAGAGCTTGGTAGATGTTCTATACACATATACTAAAAGCCACTTCAAGCGTGGTCAAATGGATGTACCACATCCCCCGCGAGTTAATCGTATGCCATTGGAGTCCAACAGTACGAACTGTGGCAACTGACAGTGTCAAAAAGTGATGAGTTACCAGAAACTGTCTGATCGATGAGAAGAATGCTGCGGAGAACAAACAGGTCCGGTACTAGAGTAAAAACTGCTGCAGATTCCGTGCGCGTTCCATCTGTCCGGAAATCAGTTGGGCTTCGTAAGCTGCTGGAAGCAAATTCTCTTAGCCGCTTTTCACTGCGGGACAAAGTTTTGCTGAAATTCTACAAATTTGCCTTGCGGCCAGGCCTACAACTCTCTAGGTCCCTGTTTTGTTTTTAGAAGACAACAATGTTCTGACAGCCCATAGGCATGAACAGACAGCAAGCGTCCAGCACTAGCAATGTCTGCCACTGCAAGCCTGCAGCGCTCAGGGGTAAACTACCAGTTTGGTGGATGCGGTACGAATGTTTCATGAAGTCATCTTTGGTTCTTTGCATCAATCTTATCCTGCGACTGTAGTTGATATTACCCGACTGTGACGTAATAATGTGTCCCATTTGAGTGGTGCACTACGGCTCTAGACAGCTGTTCTGTAGGAGCTAGATGGGGGACTTGATGCCCTTCGGTAATTGGTTCGCTCTGGCTGGGGCTTATCCTGATAACAAACGTTGGAAAGTCATTCCACTTTTGCAAATTTAATTGTGAATTTCATTGCATTTGGAACTCCCTCCCATGTTGTTGGATTGCCTTCAGTTTTGTTAAAAAAATCTAGCGGTCGTTAATCCGTAATGGTGTTTGGCTTTGCCGTCTTCATCAACTCTAGTTCAGCGATAAATGGCTCCAGAAACTTTCACCCGTGCATGAGCTGGGCCCACTGTGTACATTGGATGGTTAACATAATGGCACACATCTACACTGAACTTTAGCTTGCCAGATCTCATTTTCTGTTGAAAAGATACTCGGGATGTGATCCTGGCTGAGTACATTTTCCAAGTCCCGATCTCACGCAGTAGAGGAATTGGCCACCACGCTAGATCCCTTGATATATTTGAGTGTGGAGTTTCCTCACAGGGTTCTGGCATCTTTTGGCAGCCGGTGGCCATGTATGTACCATAACCCCAAAACGGCTCCATCTAACCGATGTGCGCGTTGGCCTTATTTTTTAGCATCCCATTTTGCGCCAAATCTAGCTTCTTAGATCCTTGATTCCTCCTCGGACCAAAGTTCCAGTTTCTGAATCACTTTCACCATCACTTTATCTGGCGGGTGATGATCATCTCGATACTCGTCTTCTCCTGTATCAGACTGCTCCGGTGTCTGTATGT